>NW_022437071.1:324745-400789 GCF_009761245.1 Sapajus apella | reverse complement strand
TTGAAAAGAAGCTAGGTAAAATAAGGGTGAGGCCTACTGGGTCTCATTCCCAGATGGTTAAGACATTCTAAGTTTCGAGATGAGATAGCAGGTCTGCACAAGATACAGGTCATAAAAACCTTGCTGATCAAACAGGTTGCAGTAAAGAAGCTGGCTAAAACCCACCAAAACCAAGATGGCCGTGAAAGGGACCTCTGATCATCCTCGCTGCTACCCTCCCACAAGCACCACAACAGTATACAAATGCTGTGGCAATATCAGGAAGTTACCCTATGTGGTCTAAAGATGGGAGGTATGGATAATCCATGCATTGTTTAGCATATAATCAAGAAATAACCATAAAATAGGCAACCAACAGCCCTTGGGACTGATCAGTCTATGGAGTAGCCATTCTTTTATTTCTTCATTTTCTTAATAAACTTACCTTTACTTTGCACTGTGGACTCACCCTGAATTATTTCTTGCATGAGATCCAAGAACTCTATCTTGGGGTCTGGACCAAGAACCATTTCATGTAATAAAACCTTTATCAACTATGTGCTCTGCCAATTAGAAAGAAAGAGAGAGGGAGGGAAGAAAGGAAGAAAGGAAGGGAGGAAGGGAGGGAGGGAAGGAAGGAAGGAGGGAGGGAGGGAAGGAAGGAGGGAGTGAGGGAAGGAAGGAGGGAGGGAGGAAGGGAGGGAGAGAGGGAGGGATGGGGGAATGAAGGAAGGAAGGAAGGGAGGAAGGAAGGAAGGAAGGAAGGAAGGAAGGGAAGAAAAAGAAAGAAAGAAAATTAGTCCATTATTCAAGCCTGGGAAAAAAAGCAGTCAGGGGAAAAGATGAACCAGTTCTCTGAATATAAGCTGAGATTAGAAATATCCATGCTGAATCCAGAAATATTTTATGCTTGTCTTACCATTCAATGGGCTCTGTCCTGAACTTAATATCTAATTTAAAAAACCCAAGCTGGGTGCAACTGGCAGTCTAGCTGAGGTAGTCTCTAAAACATGCCGGCGTGGCATAAGGATTATTTTTAGCTTGTTATTTTGACACTCTTTCATAAGTCAAATTTATATCTCTAAAATAAATCTCCATTGCTTAGGGTGTCTTTCCCTCTTCACCAGGAAGCGAAGGAGGACTAAGTGGTTAGTCCTTTGAGAAGGTAATTATTATTTAAATCCCAAACGTTGCCTTTGTTTAAGGTGATTTACCTGGCCATCTTGTTTTAACTGGATATCTATCTTTAGTCTTCTGTTTTGTTTAGGTGAATGTGGTATTTAAACCTCAAGTTGAAGCTCTGTGCCTTTGAGACGTAAATGTTTTGTCCTGCTTTCTCCAGCACTGGATAGCTACTCCTGTAAAATGCAAATTTAGAAGACAGGACTTAGAAGAAAGAGGAAGAGAAGTGGGGGGGGGGAGGAGAAAGAAATATTCAGAAATTGGAAAATTTTTTTTAAATACTCTTTTTACAAATATTAATAAAAAGCTTTAGCCACCTAAATAAGTAACCTTAACTTGTTCTTTTCTAGAACCACATTTCAGATCCAGATACTCTATAAAATAGTGACTTTTATGTTGTTATACTTGGCATGTGGCTAAAATATTATGATGAAAATTATAAAAAAGTATGTTTTATCTTCAAACATAATTTTGTCATTTTTAGTATATGTAATTTTGTCATTTTTAATTCTTTGGTGTTGGAAACAGATTTATAACATTGGGAAGAATCCCCATCGAGACATTGGATCACTCATCAAGGCTAGATTACTTTCTGCAAAACTGGTGCAACTCACTGAGTCTTGCCAAGAGAGCACACCGGAACATAGGAGACAGGGACATTCATAGCTTTCATAAACTGATGCAATCGTCCTGCTGCTGTGTCCAGTTTTCATTGGCTGGAATGGGACTTCACATTCTAAGCTTGATCTGATTGGCTAAAATCTTGGAAATTTCCTGAATAGATAAGAAGAAAGAAGATAAGGTAAAAGAGGAAGTTAGGAGAAGTTCAGGAGGGTCCAAATAAGGAATGGCATGCACAAGGGTTTGGAGCTCTCCTAGTTCTGTTCAGATATGCCAGAGTGAGTAAAGGTAGCTGATTTAAGACATAGCTGATTTAGAGATTATATATACATGGATATATGTTTATGTGAATAGCTGTTAATGGCCAGAGAGCAAGAGATCATAACTTCTTATAATGTAGTCTAAGATATAAACTTTGGAGAAGAACTTTCCCATCTCTCACATTTGGTTAAATTTATTCCTAAGTACTTTATTTCTTTTGATACTATTATATTATGAATTATTTCCTTAATTTTATTTTTGGATTATATATTACTAGTATATAGAAATTGCTAAAGCAAATTTTGCCTAAAGCTGACTGCTTACATATTTTAAGTTTGACCTAAGGTTTCTCTGTTCATCATGAACTATAACAAGTGGAGGTGTAAACAAACCATAGCCTACTCTTGCGTCACTCACCCAGTTTTGGCCAATCAAATGTGGCCAACTGCTCAACCCATGTTCAAATAAGGCAAATGCTGAGCTTTACTCGGTCCAGCTGCTCTGTACCTCACTTCCGTTTTCTGTCTGTCACTTTCCCTTTTCTGACTATAAATCTTCCACTACGTGGCTACACAGGAGCCCCTGGGCCTACTCTGACTCAGAAGGCTACTCAGTTTACAAATTGTTCTTTGCTCAGTTAAACTTTTAATTAGGCAGAAGTTTTTCTTTTAATAAAATGCAACTAATTTTTCTGTATTGATTTTGTGTTCTATATCTTTGATTAATTCATTTATTAGATCGAGTGTGTGTGTGTGTGTGTGTGTGTGTGTGTGTGTACTATTCAATATTTTCTATGTGTAAGATGGAGAAAAAACTAGCTCATAGTAGTCTAGCTATGTGAGTGAGGTATTCAACATTTTTCTGTCTCAGAGAGATTTGAGTATTGGATTTTAGCCATACTCACCCTCTGAACCCATGCCTGGGGCAGTCATTTAAGATCATTTTGTTCCAACTACCTGCCGTTTCTATTATCTTCATGTTCTTGGAGTTTGTGATACAAAGAAAAATGTATAGCCAACAAATGGTTTATGTTATTTTAATGAAAATTCTTGGTCAGCAACTTACAAACTACCTCTTGTTTTTCTTTAAAAATCCACTTTTAATTTCTGCTAATCGGATTGTATATGTAGGGCAACTTGAATCTATGTGCCTGGGTTGCAATTCTCAAGTTTGCCTCAAATAAACGTTCTACTTATATTAATTTTTCCCCTGTTTATTTAAGTCAGCAAGATTATGTTATCTAAAACTAGATGTAGTTTTTTTTTCTAAATAAGCATTCTTGTCTTCTTACAAATCTTAAGAAGTTTTTAGTCCTTCACCATTAAATATAACATTACCTATGTTTTTTTTTTTAATAGGTGTCCTCTAAGAAGCTGAGGACGTTTCCTTTCATTTCTAGTTTCCTAGTTTGCAATGTGTTTGTAATCACAAAAGCATACTGAATTTTGGCAAAATGCTTTTTCTGCAACTATTGAGATAATTGTGTTAATTTTTTCTTGTTATTCTATTAATACGCCATATTAAATAGATTGATTTTTACATTTTAAACCAGGCATACCTTCCTGGAATAAATTTCACTTGGTCATGTTGTATAATCTTTTTGAAACAACATTTGGAAAATTAAGACAGTAAGAGAAATCTGACACACCTGACTCCCTCTTGCTTTTAGCCGACCCTCTAGCTGACCTCCAAGCTGTCCTTGTTCATTCCTAGGTATAGGCCAAGCTGA
This sequence comes from Sapajus apella, assembly GCF_009761245.1. Classification (NCBI taxonomy): domain Eukaryota; kingdom Metazoa; phylum Chordata; class Mammalia; order Primates; family Cebidae; genus Sapajus; species Sapajus apella. The sequence continues at coordinate 397,017 of NW_022437071.1, read as the reverse complement.
CTTCGATAGAAATTTAGTTTATATTTTAACCTTAAAGTGAGGATGATAACAGCCTTTCCCAAACCTACCCCTTTCAGAGACCAAAACTACCTTTGTAAAACTACTGGAAGGCTGCACGGCTAAGATTATAAGAGGGGCCTCAATTCTGCCAAGTCATAGATGTAGCTAATGGTAACTACCATTATTGTGGAGGTCACAAGATGTGTAAGTTCCCTAATTATTACTATAGATATCACCATTATTATAGAAACTAAAATTGCTCTTTTGAGGTGTTTTTCATACTTTTGCATTTCTGGGGACTGACTGGCTCTACCTGGATCTATGATTTTTTTATTAATTTATTAATTTTATTTATTTATTTATTGTACTCTAGGTTCTGGGGTACATGTGCAGATCATGCAGAGTTGTTGCATAGGTACAAAGGAGGCAATGTGGTTTGCTGCCTCCATTCCTCCCATCACCTATATCTGGAATTTCTCCCCTGCTTATCCATCCCCAACCTCCTCATCCACCACTGTCCTTCCCCTAGTCCCCCGCAACAGACCCCAGTGTGTGATGCTCCCTTCCCTGTGTCCATGTGTTCTCATTGTTAACACCTGCCTATGAGTGAGAATATGTGCTGTTTGATTTTCTGTTCTTGTGTCAGTTTGCTGAGAATGATGGTTTCCAGATTCATCCATGTCCCTACAAAAGACATGAACTCATCGTTTTTTATGGCTGCATAGTATTCCATGGTGTATATGTGCCACATTTTCCTTGTCAAGTTTATCATCGAAGGGCATTTGAGTTGGTTCCAGGTCTTTGCTATTGTAAACAGTGCCACAATGAACATACATATGCATGTGTCTTTATAATAGAATGATTTACAATCCTTTGGGTATATACCCAGTGATGAGATTGCTAGGTCAAAACCATTTGACAATGGTTTTGAACAAGTTTTGAAAAATATTTTTCATGATTTTCTGTTTTTTCTCAGTGGAAGACTTCACTGAAAGAAGTTATTGTGCCATTACTGAAAGTAATGTTGCTGTATTTAAATATACAGAAGAGCTATACATTCTTCATTCACTAACTTAGACATTGGGGCTTCACATAAGTAAGTAAACTTCCTAAAGGCATTTGAGTTTATTATCCCTGAAAGAACAAAATCATTAAATTAAATATATTGGGCAATTAAACATGGCTCTGTGAAATAGCTATATCAGAGCTAATCTTGAGGGCAAGAAGAAAATAAAAAAAATAATTATTGAGGGAGTGGGACACTGCAATGGCTACGTTATGATTTAAAGTTTTCCTAACAATGTACAATGACTCGAATGGAATAAAAAACAAGGTATTTTCAGTAAAATAAAGACAGGGCAGTAATATACTTCCTAGGCTACAGGAAAGCCAGGGACAGCTCACCTGGATACATGGGGGACAGAATAATTCAAGTTACAGTGAGCAACCTCAGATATGATAAACTTTAAATATCATGAATTTTGTGAAAGTTGTTAGGACCAAAACCAGAGTCACTTTTGTTAAAAACAAAGAAAGAGACAAACAACTCTTTAATAGAGCTGGAGACATCCATAAAGAGAAGAGTTCTCATTCATAAATAGCTGACAACAAAACAAATCACAAAAGACTGCAAAAACATTACCTTGCACGAAGGCCCTTTCAAACTTATGCAAAAATACTAGTGTAAAGACATCTGCTCAGCAATTGCTTGTGCAACTTTAGGTTGACTTTATCCTTGTTATTAACCTTTGTAGAGATTGACTTTATCCTTGTTATTAACCTTTGTAGCCAAAAATAATAATCTCAAATCAATTATGTAATCTTCCTCATTTTTTTTCTTTAAAACTTGTATTCCTTTATCCCCCGAATATGCAGATCCTTTTCTATAGAACATTTATTTGCAATGCAGTGTCCTCTTTCTATATAAGTACTATTTTCTTTTAGAGTTACTCCTGGTTATTTAGGTTGACACACTTGATGAGCAATGAGATGTGCAAAATTCTTGGCAACAATTCGATTTAAAATCAAGTTAGCTGCAAAAGAAAGATATAGAGGGGAGTAACAAGCAAAGAAACTAGGCCAAGTTCTGGGAATATATTTACAATAGAGGATAAAGGTAGAGAGCATCGCTAGTTCTATCAAAGAGAATTTGAATAATGGAAGAGAGAGAGAGAGTGATAGCATTAAACCTGAACATTGATAACCAAAGCATTTTTTTAAAGGTAAAGACAGTAAAGCAATAAAAGCCCTTCTAAGATGATAGTTTCTCTCAGACTGAAGCAGAGCCAAGTGGAAAAATATGCAATGCTGACTAAGCATTAGGTAAATGTATAGAGATGAAGTCACTGTTTAACAGAGAAACAGCTGAAAAGGAACAGAAATAGGGACTAAAAACCTGAAATCCAGATTTTATTGTGACAGGAACTTATCTCTCAATTACGGTTATAATACTTTCTAGCTTTTACTCTGTGTTTTGACTGTCCTTTAACATTTTAAACTCCATCTACATCATGTCTATATCACTCTCACATTGAAATGTACTAAAGCCATGTACTAAAGGCTTTAGTGCATTTCAATTGTTTATAAGTGAAACCAACCTCCATATCACGACAGTATTCTGACCTAGCTCACTTCTGCTTTCTTATTTTTCTACAATCTGCCTTTTAGTGACTCAGTATTGATTACATCCCTAACAGAAGGCAGTGACTCTGTCATCTTCATTTCTACATACCCATATCCCCTTTCAGGGCACTGGTTGTAGTCGTGGTGTTCAAGAGTTGTTTATTGATACAAAATTCAGTAACAATGTATCAATTCAATGTGGGCAGTTTTAAGTAGATATTTATCCCAGGATAGAACAAGAGCATTAGGACATACCATTACCCCAAACAGAAAATAATTAAATGTAGCAATAAATTATGAGCTTCTAATGAAAAGAAACACTGTTATAGTATACTCCTGTTCAAAGAATGATCCTCTTCTATTGAGAAAAATTCTTCATTATCCCGACCTAGTAATTCAGACCATGCAGTTGAATACTGGCTAATGGGCAACAGATGTTGCAGCCAGATGGTCCTTAACTTGAAAGTAGTTAACTTGTACTCAGGTGGTTATACGTCTTTAAAAGTGTTCTGTAGTATGTCCCTTTTTTGTTATACTCATTAATTAATGCACAGTTAAATACTTTATGCTATTAATTTAATTAAGGTAGTTTTAATGAAAAATAAGATAAATGATTGGATTTCTGATGTCCTGCTGTAACTCAGGCAATTTGGTCCAAGCCTTCAAACATTAAGTTCTCTTGTTGACCTTGTAAAACCAAATTTACAAAGAGCAAATATTAATTACTAAATATCTTTACAAAATATTTAATACATATTCTGATCCAGAAAACAGAGACGAAAACTTAAATTTTGAAACGGACAGGTAAACTTGGAAATGAAAGCTTTATGGTTATTACATAAAAAGAGAGATTGCAGTGATAGGAAGAATAAGTGCTACAACATAAACCCTCTAAGGTTGCTTTTCCCATAAAACACATTGAAGAAATACGGCAAGAGCACCCTGAAGCACTATTTTAACAAGCGTAACATTATGAGTAGAAAGAAAGAATAGCAGGCCAGAAAGATATTACAATTAAATATGATTTCTCATTTTGAAGAAAACAACAGGTTGAATAAAAGACTAAGAGATAAGATAGCTCTGCTGGTTACAGCCACTGACTCTTTGAAATAACTGTCACTCATACACTGGTGAGATCATCATAAACATGTGAAGTAACACCTCAAACAATGTAACCTGGCAGGGCATGGTGACTCACACCTATAATTCCAGCACCTTGGGGAGGTGAAGTGTGAAGATCACTTAAGGCAAGGAGTTTGAGACTAGCTGGAGCAACATAGTGAGACTCCGTCTTTATGAAAAAAATAAATAAGAAAAAGCCAGAGATGGTTAAATACAAAACAAAACAAAACAAAACAAAACATAAAAAATCAGATGTGGTGGCACATGCCTGTATTCCCAGCTACTTGGGAGGCTGAATCCCAAGGGGGAAAATCACTTGAGAATAGGAGTTTGAGGCTGCAGTGAGCTATAAGTGAGCCACTGCACTTCAGCCCTGGTGACAGAACAAGATTCTGACTCTAAGCAAAAATAAATTTTTAAAAAAGAAACAACATCTTTGAATATAAAAAACAACATTTCATTGGTTTATTAATCTATAAGTGAAGGTTTATAAAATTTTGTCCTTCAAATACATTGTTTTATTATTATTTCAAAAAAATATAAGTTTAATTCAATGCTTTCCACAGGATAGCAGGCATATTTTAATTTTTAATTACTTTATTTAGCATGGGATCTGACCTTTTCTCCTGCAAAATATAAATAATAGCACAACAATTTGGTGGAAGAGCAGTGGCCTTCAAATTAAGTTTCCAGAAAAGAGTCTACAGCTATCTTTATAAAGTCTACAGGTATCTTTGTGTCCATTTTATAAAAAAAGAAAAAAATTTCACGGTCCTTTCCTGAAAAAAAAAAAAAAAAAGAAAGAAAAAAAAAAACTGGGAATGAGAGTGAGTGGGAATGAGATGTTTCTTCAATTTCTCATTCTTGGAAATTGTCTTTTATTATTATTATTATTATTATACTTTAAGTTCTGAGAGTACGTACACAGAATGCGCAGGTTTGTTACATAGGTATACACGTGCCATGGTGGTCTGCTGCAACCATCAATCCGTCAACCCATTATCTACATTAGGTATTTATCCTAATGCTGTCCCTTCCCTACCCCCACACTCCCCTCCTGGCCCCAGAGTGTGACGTTCCCTTCCCTGTGTTCGTTCATGTATTCTCATTGCTCAACTCCCACGTACGAGTGAGAACATGCAATGTGTGGTTTTCTGTTCTTGTATTAGTTTGCTGAGAATGATGGTTTATAGCTTCTTCCATGTCCCTTCAAAGAACATGAACTCATTGTATTTTATGGCTGCATAGTGTTCCATGATGTATATGTGCCACATTTTCAAATTGTTTTATATCAATCGTGTATTTATATTTCATTGCATAAGAAGAGATATTCTGTATACTCTACCTTTTTCATTTACCAATCCTAATCAACTGTACTTGCCACAATCACAAACAAGCTCTTTACTACAAAATCAGACTTATCCACTTTGTTTTTTTCACAATCTATTCCTTATTATTATTTTTTTATGACACCTTTCTAATGTTTTTCCGGCATGTCATACTCAGGGTTTTTTGTTTATTTTTTTTCTTTTCCCCTAACTGCTTCTTATCAGGTGGGTTACTTGTATTGTTGTCAAGGTAGGCTTCATTGAAACTGACCTTATGATTCAATTATTTCTCACTGGGTTCCTCCCACAACATGTGAGAATAATGGGAGGTAGTATTCAAAATGAGATTTGTGTTAGGACTCAGCCAAAGCATATCAATAGCTTATTAAACAATTTGCAGTTTAATACCACAAAACCTCATCATCACCATGTATTTTATCAACTTTATTTTACTGGGTGAAAATTTTATATGGTATGATATTGCAAATGAATTTTATTATTATGTTGCTTTAAGAATGGGAAAATTATAAAGAAAGGTGCAGGTGTTACTGTTACAATGCCTCAGAAGTTACAAGTCTACAGATAAGGAAGAGGGACGTGAGGCTCAAACACTGAGGATGTCTGACAATAGCTATCTATTTCCATAAACGATTAAGTCAGCTGACATATGCACATTACTTGAGGTAAACACTGGTGGATTTAAAACCAAGTGGACATTTTTTACATAATAAATGCATTCAGTCTTTTTCCAAAGTATGGTTTCATAGTTATATAGCAATCTGAAAACTATTGGGTTTTTCCTCTCAAATAATGCACCTTTTGTTAAGGGATAATTGCAAAGACTTCTTAATACATTTCAAACTTCAGGTCCCTGAGCACAGAATATAAACTTACCACTACATTATGTTAAGAAAGATTATCAATGACATTTTATAATGATATTCTCAATAGACAATTGTGAAAATCAATCACAAAAAAGGAAATGTAAAACTTATTTTGTATAACTAAAGAATTAATCACTTGTGGTTGATCTGGCATAGAGTTATAACTTATAATCAGAGCAAATGGTTCTATTCCACTTTCAGAGCAGCGGTGGTTCAGCTTGATACTAGGGCAAAATCACAGCAGGCAATTAACTGAGATTTCATGGAACTGAAAAGATTTGCTTTTACAGATTTAAAATCCAGTAAAATAAATTTTTAATGCTACAAAGTATTTTATTGAATAAAATTTGTTTATAAAAAAGTAAGCCTATAGGGGCATATATGTGTAATATACTTTTTTATTTAAAGGAAATGGGATTTCTGTGGTTAAAAACAGCAAAACAAAAACAACCAGTTAGAATTGTATAGTAACCTAGAAAGTCGACATAGCTTGAATCATTTAAATTTCTTTGTTATTGAATTGAGTATGATATTTTCAACTTTTTTTAAGAAATGAAGACTGTATTTTGCAAATAACATTGGGTAAGTAAATGTAAGCAAATAAAGCAGTATTCTTAAATTTTAAAGTTTCAAAATAATTCAAATTTGTGACAGAAAATGTCCATTCATTAAAGCTGTAACTTCTGGTGTAAAGCCATCAAAAACAGAAATGTATGGTACATATTATGTTCTTGTAGAATTATTTTTGTTTTTAAATGAGTTAGTGCTTTATCTTCTTAGTGTCTCTGTCAAAACTTAGTAAATATTAGGTATATGGATAAATGAATAAATAGATGGATAAAAGACAAACTGCCTTGTAGAATTCAGATATTTCGAGAACAATATTTTATCTGCATCTCAAATATTCAGGTCTCCCAATATTGTCATCTTTTAAAGTAGCCATTAGTTAGTACTTTTACTGAAATGTTAATTCATCTTTTGAAATGACACTGAATCTCACTTTAAAAAGTTACTGTTATAACTATTTCCCAGTCCTCCTTTAAAGCTCTTCAATGTATTCTAACATCAGGTTCTGTAAAACTGTTCCCTTTGTCTTTTCATATGCACTTTATCAGGGTATCTCTACAGATTACAGGCATATTAAAATGTATTTAGCTTATTTTATTACATTACTGAGAAACTACCTTTTTAATGAGCAATAACCAGAAATGTTTAATATAAAGTATGTCTCTGGTATTTAATTTTTGAATGAATAAATAAACTAATAAAGACAATACTTTTTTTCCAGTTAAAATATGGACACTGCATTAACTTTCTCAATTAAAATTCTTTAATTAGAAGTAAGACCACCAACGACACAACCCAAACCAGCCTACAATATGACTTACTTATGTTAGAACAGAAAGAGTTCTTAATTAGCATTTAAATCAATCTCTTCATTTTACAGATGAGGAAACTGAGCCCCACATTTTCTAAGTTATCAGTTCCAACTCATAGAACTTGACACAATAAGGATTGTAATTGATGTCCTCTCGCTTTTGTGCTTCTTGCATCCAGTCACGTGAACTCTTACTCAGATTACAAAATCAAATCTGATTGTTGGCTGTGTTGCCTTCTTGTCCCTCTCTAGAAATTAGGATTGTAATTAATATATTTATGCACCAAGGAAAGACACACAAAGAATACCACCGAATAAGCAGCCACTAAGTAGATTTCTAGTATAGTTCATCAGCACTTTTGGTAAAGACATTGTTTTCTGAGTGACAATAGATGAGGAGATAAATTTTAGGAGAAATGGAAAATGTGGTAGGCCAGGGACATAACTGATCTAAGGCAAAACAGAGGAAGCAAGCTAAACCATATACCTATTGGATGCAGCAAACAGAATAATATTTTAAACAATTGGGAAATTGAAAAAAAAAGATAAATATCTTACTTTTGATTTCAGAGCTTTGTGTAAAAGTAAAGTTGAAAAGAGGGATCATGAGACAAGAACAAGTTCTTGTTCACTTGGTTGAGATCTGCTAATTGAGGATTTGACTTATGAGGGTTAGGGGAAAGGTGGTAAGTGAAAGAAAGACATTTGAATCCACGTTATAGAGCTAATGTTCATTGTTCACGCTTAGTAATGGTAATAAATTGGGGCAACAAAGAACAGCATAAGACAATTCTCACTCATTGCCTGTTTTTGTACACAAAAAGTTTGATTGAAAAATAGACGCACCCATTCATTCATTATGTCTACAGCTGCTTCATATACTGGCAGAACTGAATCATTGCAATACCGACTATATGGCTCTCAAAGCCTAAAATATTTGCCAACCGAATGTTTACAGGAAAGGTTTTCCAATCTCTGAACTAAATAATGCTTCATATTCTTTTCCTAATTCAATTTTTTCAAGTTCTCAAAATGATAAAGTAGTCCCTACTACATCCCCCATAGGTAGAGGAGTATCTGGTACTTAATAAGTATTCAATAAATAGTAGACATGAGGAAATGAATCAAGTTGCTGCTATTATTTTCAACATTTTCAGGTGGACTACAGGGAGGAATGACCTCACGGCAGGAAATTTTGGGTTCATTTTTCTTCTCATTCGTTCTCAGGTATTTATGCCTTTGATTACTCAATATGATATTCTTCACTTTTCTCTGTCTAAATTATCCTTATCTTTCCCTTATTTGTGCTTTTTCTCTATTATACTTCTTCCCTAAAAGATACTAATACATGTTAGATAAATAAGTCATATTAGTTCAAGTAATTTTTTTATTTTTAATATTTATGTTAAAAATATAAATCAAGCTTGTTTTTATGTTTTCCAAAACCTAAACATGTATTAATTGATATATAACACCTATGATTTTTTCCCTTTTTAATAAGGGTCATAGACCATAAAAGAAGAAAACATGTTTGATTTATGATATTCTGTGGAAATTCTGATAGCTTATTGTTTTAACTCTCTGCCATTGACAACAATCCTGGGGGCTTACATTCTCTAAAGTTTTCTCTCAAAATAGATCAAAATGCAGGTATTTATTGTATTGCTAGATGATGTTTTGATGCAATAACATTATGAAAAATTCCCTATAGATTATTACAAAACAACTTTAAAAATGGCATTAATTGTTTTTCCAAAGAGAACAAATTGAGTTACATTATGAGGCCTCAAGCAATATTAATAAGTTTATTCATGTTTGTGTATATATAAACATGAAGAGAACAACACTCATGTTATTTGCAAAATACATTTTGGAAATAGTAATTAAAATACCATAGACTTTCAATGCTAAGTTGATGATCTTCTCAGGTAAAGGTTAAGATTCTTTATTGCTTTGTTTTGCTATTTTAGTACAGTCCACTGTTTTTCCGCATTTGTGCTAGTTACAGTGGCTCGTAACAACATACAACACATACGTATCATTTACTATAAAAAATTCAAAGAGCAGATTCTAGTAATTTAGCAGAAAAAAAGAGAAGAGTTAATTATCATGAACTTAGACTGCTGAAGACATCTGACTTAGAGTCAAGCATGAGGTGCTTGTCTTTGCCAACAGCTCTCTGCATTTCATATTCTCACAACCACGTGTCTCTTCTATCTTGTCATATCGTACCCATTCCAAAATCCCAAGATAAAACTTCAAGAATTAGTTTCCTTTCTTATTTTCATTCTATTTTGCTAAAGAATGAATAGGAAATAACACACGAATTTTCCTAGTAAAGAATGGAAATGTGAGAACTAACGAGAAATGATAGCAAAACACATACAGAATCAGTATACAGTACACACTGAAATCATCAAAGTGTATTGACTGGCATTTCTCTACTAAATTATTTATTATTATACCATTTCTTATTTAACTTTATATTGACTTGAATTGTTCTCTATTTACAATTATGTCCTTTCAATCTGAGCACAAGTTTCTGAAAAATAGGATTTAAATTTTATACCTCCTTTGTGTTTTCTATTGGTGCCTCATACATCAGTAGAGTAGTCAATTTATTATCTCTAAATATTTACTGACTGCCTCTTATGCACGAAGCCTTATGAGGTTATTATCATATAAATCCTAAGAATTTATAATCAAATTGTACAGTCAGCTAATCATACAGAAGACTATTAAGGTAGAAAAAAAAAAAAAAAAAAGCAAACTATAAGGTCTCCTGAAAGGTAAAGATAAAACATTCCTAAAGGTATACAGTTGATAAGAAAAAGTACATTAAGATACTTAAAAATAAGAGTATGGTAATAATCCAAAGGTGATCTGGTTCACATTTTTCATTTTATAGGTGAGGAAACTAAAATAATTATGGTGTAATATTAGCACAATTTGCACAGTCAAAAATGGTAATGCACTGCATTATATTGGGGTTTACTGAAACATCACTGTAATAATGTTCCAGTAATCTATCAATGTGTAATAACCACCCACACCCATATTAGTGTCAGGAAACAACAATCATTCTATTATGACCTCGGATTCTGTAAGTCAGACTACAAGAAGGTACAGTAGGTACAATTTGTTTCTGTTCTACATCTGGAAACATTGTTGGAAATACTTGAATGCTGGAGTGACTTAAGGAGTTGAATGGTGGAGTCACCTAAAGGTTTCTTTACACAAGTGAGCCACAAGCGTAAAGATATGACTGTTGGTTTCCGTTTGGCTTGTACATCTTCATAGCATAGCAAACTTGAGGTAACTGAAATTCTTTAAGTAGCTCAGGGCTCCAGGAGCGAATGTGCCATTGAATAATGTATAATATTGGGTAATCTTGCCTTAGAAGTCACATAGCATCACTCCTACCATACTCTATGGCTGAGACAGTCACAAGCTACCCAGATTCAAGGGCAAGAATCCTCAACAGGGGAAGTACCAAAATCTATATTTTAAAGACAGCGCAATTTATTTTTTCTTTCCTGGACTGACCTTTATAGAAAACATTTTTTCTTCATTATTTTAATATGAGTGTTCTGATAGTGGCAGAGAGTCTCTGTAGAATTGTTGCTTGCCTGCTGTAGTTAAAAGAATTATTTTAAAAATTGTTCATCAATAGAATCTTTTTCTACAGAATTTAACTTAAAAATGACTCGATATGCTATAGAAGTACAAATACCCTAATGTGGTTTTCCTAGAAAATAGCATTAAATGTCTCACCTTCCTTCATCTTCACCTCTTCCTATACATTAAATAAATAAATAGAGCTTGAGAGTAGCTCAGGAAGATTATACATTTAATTAATGTGCAAAGGGATGTTATCTACATTGAAGATGTATGATATGGCACCTATATCATTTATTGCTTCACTGCATAGAAAGGCGGCTTTATTAAGAAAGAGCACATGTAAGTGTAGGATCATTGTATTAGGAAAAAGAAAAACAACTTGTTTGGCTTCTCTTACACCACTCAACATAGAATCCTCTGACACCAGATAGTTTAGAGGGTTTTTCCACACACCAAACAGTTCTTCAGTGGACACAAACTGAGTGTCTTACAATTTAACTCAATTCTGACTCTCTCTACCTGGAGATAGCAACAGATCCCGCAGGTTAAAGTACTAATCCCATAAAAGCAGCCTCAAATTCAGGTGTCAATTGCAAGCCCTAGGTTGTTCATCTACCTAACCAGCTATAAATCAGCATTCCTATGACCCTTTCCTCAGGTTTGATGATTCTGCTAGAGCAACTCACAAATCTCAGGAAAATACTTAGATTTACCAGTGTATTATATTAATAAAGGATACATATGAACATCCATATGAAGAAATACATAGGCTAAAGTAAATAGGAATAGACATGGATTTTCCATGACCTCTTTAGGTGTTCCATTCTTCTAGCACCTCCACCTGTTTGGCAACCAAGAAGCCCTCTGAAGACTGTAGTTCAGGCATTTTTTATAGAGGGTTCATCATGTAGTCATGATCAATTATTAACGCAATCTCCAATCCCATTCCCCTTCCTAAGTGAGAATGAATGAAACTTCTAGGCCTTTAATTATGGCCAGGTCTTTCTGGTGGCCAGCCCCATCCAGAAATCCTATGAGAGGCATTAGAACAAAAGACATTCCTATCATCCAGGAAATTTCAAGAAATTCATAGCCTGCATCAGAACCTGGAGTCAAAGGTCAAATATTTGAATAAAAGATGCCTCTAGCACCATGATAATAAAGAAATTACAAGCATTTTCATATTGTTACTCATAGGTGGGGGTTGAACAATGAGAACACTTGGACACAGGGAGGGGAGCTTCACACACAGGGGTCTGTAGGGGGGCACTAGGGGAGGGAAAGTGGGGGGTAGGGAAGTTGGGGAAGGATAACATGGGGAGAAATGCCAGATATAGGTGATGGAGGGATGGAGTCAGAAAACCACGTTGCCATATATATACCTATGCAACAATCCAGCATGATCTGCACATGTACCCCAGAACCTAAAGTACAATATATATATACATATGTAAAGTTTCAAGTGCTTTATCAGGGACAGAAACCAAATATGGACTTCTTATTATATTACAATATAAGAATTATGTTATTCAATTGATGGTGCAGTTGATTAAAAACACTAAAGAATCTTGAGATCAAATATTCAAAGACTAAAAGTAAAACTTACATGGATAGTCTCAGACTTTTAATCTCTAAGGCACAAGAGTTCTTCATTTTTATCTTTATTATAAACTTTCCTCAGAAAAATCCCCAGGAACTTTTCACATACTATTTTCTCAATATGGAATACACCCCCACTTTGTAATTTACCTAAATTTTCATTCAGTAAAATCAACCAGAATGTTACTGCTTCAAATAGGTTCTCCCTAACTTTCCATTTCAAAATAGGCCCCCAACAAAAGAAAGGCTGTTTTTTGTTTCTTTGTTTTTCCTCACTACTGGTACTCAATATCTAGCATAACACCTTACTATTAATTAAATATATATAATGTAAGGAATACATGTATGATTACTCTTTTTGGTGATAGACCAAAATCAGAACATATAGTCATCTGATTCCCAATTCCAGACACTGATAATTGAAATCCACAATATGGTTCTAATGCATTAAATATGACTTTTGTTAGTCATCTCATTTATGATTCATTTAATAGAAAAAAATGTTTATAGAGATTTTGTTTTGATGCCAGTAAATTAAAATTTTCAGCATTATTTCTTAAAATTTAACTCAAAAACAAGTAAAGTAAGCATAAAACATGAGAAATAGAATTCAAACCCTGTGTTTGCCTTAAATTATGAACAACATTTAATGGAATATAAGGGAAACTTTGATTAAGAAATTTCATTTCGACAGGAAAAAAGCAGAAATACTTATATTTTTGACAAAGAAAGATTTTAAAATACCAGACATTAGACAAAGGAATTCTTGACTTCTTTAGGGAAATATTTTTATCCAGATAACATACTTTTTATTATATCTTGAAATTGTAATACGAACAGGTAGCTCTGGAGACTATGTTCACATCAGAAAATAAGACTTTTTAAAGAATAATGACCTCTTCATAGCTACCTCAAAGAGCCACAGATGAGATATCAATGAATAGAGAAGTCAAAAATGTCATAGACATCTCAATTGCCAGACTTTCCTATCCCCAGCACGCCTGACTCTGTTTGAAACATGGGGCTTGTCAATCAAATTTAAGAGTTGAAAATAGCTACCTTAGGTCAAAAAGAACAAGCCTTTTTTTTTAATGTAGAAAATTTACACCACAGTTAAAGAATCACTTTTACAGTATTTTTCTATTTTGATAACATTCAGCAATTTTTTAAAAAGTAAAAATTTTTTACTTGTTTGAGGTTTTCTCCCAGTGCCAAGAAACTAGAATTGTATTGTTGTAGGGGGAAAGAAAAATCAGTAAAAAAGGCATAAAACACTGCTTGGCCATGTATAAGTGATCAACACAGGTCTCAATTACTATTTTAACCTTTGCAGTTCTTTTTCTACAAATATAAATTTTGGGATATTTGGTGGCAATTAATGAAATGTAGTTTTACATTAATTATTTGTGTTAGTCCCTTCTCACACTGCTATAAAGAACTGCCCAAGACTGTGTAATTTATAAAGAAAAGAGGTTTAATAGACTCAAAGTTTTGTAGGGCTGGGGAGGCCTCAGGAAACTTACAATCATGGCAGGAGAGAAAGCAAACATGTTCTTCTTCACATGGTAGCAGGAAGGAGAAGTGCTGAATGAAGCAGGATGAAAGTCCCTTATAAAACCATCAGATCTCATGAGAACTCACTATCATGCAAACAGCATGAGGGTAACCACCCTCATGATTCAATTACTCCTACAAGGTCCCTCCCAGGACATGTGGGGATTATGGAAACTACAATTCAATATAAGATTTGGATGGGGACACATCCAAACCATATCATTATCTAAGTTTGAAATAAATAAAATAAAATATATTAGTTAAATGTAAGTGCTGTAAGCTGCAATCATTATGAGTAATATTGTTAAGCATGGAAGCCAATACATACTAAAATGAAATTAATGGAAATACTTTATAGGGCTTTAAAGTTTAGACATCTCAAACATTCATTTATGTTTCCCTTAAGTTATTTTATTTTTTCTCTTTGAAGTAAAAACAAGTAATTTATTTGTTTTACCTACAAAAACATTTGGATCATTTTAATGATAGTATTCTCTATCCCAGTGTCTGTTATCTCTTTATTTTACATTCCTTTGGTGCTCGGAGAAGTGGAAATTGTTATGAAGGTATGTATTTTATCTTTTGCTTGGTCCTAAAAACTGTGAACACCAAAAATCTGAGACAGGTCTCAATCAATTTAGCATGTTTATTTTGACAAAGTTAAAGATGCATGCCAGTGACATGGTCTCAGAAGGTCTTGACGACATGTGTCCAAGTCAGTCAGAGCACAACTTGGTTTTGTACATTTTATGGAGACATGAGACATCGATTAGTTCTTGTAAGATAAACATTGGATCGATCCAGAGAGGAAAGACAACTCAAATTGGGGAGATGACTTCCAGATTATAAATAGAGAAGAGATAAATGGTTGCATTTTTTGAGTTTCTGATTAGCCTTTCCAAAGGAGGCAATCACATATGCATTTATCTCAGTGAACAGTGGGATGACTTTGAATAGAATGTTAGGCAGATTTGCCCAAGCAGTTCCCAGCTTGACTTTTCCCTTTCACAAAACTTAAAATGAGATCCATTTAAAATGTAGATTTCCTGTAGTATACCACTCCACACTACAGCCAGGGAAACTGGAATTTCTAGGGTACAGTAGGTGGGAGCAGAACAGTCAAAACAGCAGTTTGTCGCCATTGCTGAGATCCTGGGTGTTTATAAACACAGTGAAAGTGAGGATCCGCCTTTCCTGTTCTGATTTCCTTAGTTTCCCAAAACCATCAGTGAGATCAGAAACAGAACCAGACAGGCAAATCTGGTGTAGAACAAATTTTTCTACATTTATGTGGCAGAATGAACAAATCTGTGGTACTCAGAGCTCTGACACAGGAGTTATTATTTCTCTCAATAATCTCTTGTTTGTCTGTCCAAATGTCTTCATAGATTTTCCTTGAAGATAGGATATGGTAGAGTAACCCAACTGAGGTCCCCACTTAATTTTGTTTGCCCATAGTTTTCTTCTCATAATAATATCATTAACTTGAAGAAGAAATGTCAATCCCATAGCATACACAGTTTGCTCTATCCTTCATTCAGTCATTCTCCCTCCCTTGTTCTAAGCACCCTCATTTTGGACGTAATGAGAATAAAAATTTCTGCAGTATTTATCTTCTTATGTTGGCTGCAGCTCCATGATGCCTTTTTGACATGTGGAGACACACCTCTGCATCACTGACTTTATGAAATTTATCTCTTCCCAGTAACCCAGGTAAGTTTCTACCGTGCAATAAAAATTGCTATTTTTCTGATCAACATTGCTGAGTAAATGTATTTAATCATAAGTTTATATAAGTTCATATCTATCTTAATTTGCTGACTATGTATCATATTTTATATAAAATGATATGTATATTATCTAATTATATTTCACATATAATTTTATTCTAATTATTTCTAATCAAGTTAAACATTTGTGCAGATATTTATGGCTTAGAAACTTTTCAACATACATGAGAGTATTTTATTTTGACATTTTGAAGAATTGAGGCCAAGCCCCTAAAGAACTGAATTTCAGATTGGCTTTATAATTTTTTGATTTATCAAGATTATTTAAGCAGGAAATTGACAGCATTCACTACTGTTTCTTGTGGTATATCTCATTATTTTCTACTGTATGATATTACAATGTTTCTGATGGTTGAAGAGCAATGGGAAGTGAGGGGTTATGCATTATTGATAACTCTGCTTATCTCATGTGTCGTGGTGCAATACCTAGATTTTATACAAATTTTATTATAAAGTGAAGAAAAATTAAGATTTTTTTCCTACAGTAATATTTTAGTACTCTTAAATATATGAAGTCTAGTAGACTAATTAGAAATTCAGTCTCCTTTATACTTAACTGCATATTAAATTAAAAACATGTCTTCTGTTCTCATTAAATATGTCAAATTGGACTATTATTATTGTCATCATTTCTTTTTATTAGTATTATTATAACAACAAATCATAATTGTATACATTTATGGGCTACATGGTAATGTTTTGATATATGCATAAAATGTGATCTAAATCTAACTGATTTACATAGCCATCATTTTGCTTACCTATCGTTTTCATGTTGAGACATTTAAAATGTGTTCTCTTAGTTATTTTTGAATGTACAATACATTATTATTGACGATAGTCATCCTGCTGTGCAACATATCTCAAAACTTGTGCCTCCTGTCTACCAGAAATTCTGTATTTTTTTGATCAACAACCTCCCAGTTTCCTCCCTTCCCCACTCCACTTCCAGCATCTGGCACATATAAAGAGACACGATAAATGGAACAGGATAGAAAGCCCAGATATAAGCCTACACATTGCAATTAATTAATGGGTTGTCAATAAAGGTGACAAAAACACAGTGGGGAAAATATACTTTCTTCAATAAATAGTGTTGGAAAAGTTTACTACTCACATACAGAAGAATGAAATTTGATCTTTATGTCACAACATATTCAAAACTCAACTCAAAATGGATTAAAGAGTTAAATATAAAACCGGAAACTGTAAAGCTATTAGAAGAAAACAGAAGAAAAGCCCTACAACATTGGTTTGGGCAACGATTTTTTGGATATGACTCTGAAAGACAGTCGACAGAGGCAAAAATAGACAAATGAGATGACATTAAGCTAAAAAGTCTCTGCATAGCAAGAGAAACAGAATGCACAAAATTACTTGCAAACCATCTGATAAGGGATTCATATCAAAAATATATAAAGAACTCAAATGATTCAATAAGAAGAAAACAAATAACCCAACCAAAAAATTGGCAAATGCCTGAACAGACATTTCTCAAAAGAAAATTTATGAATGGCCAAGAGATACACGAAAAATATGATCAGCTTTACTAATCACTAGGGAAATACAAATTAAAACTATAATATCAGTTCATACCTGTTAAGATGGCTTTTATCAAAAAGATGAAAGATAAGTGTTAGCAAAAAAGAGACCAAATGGAATTTTTGTACACTGTTAGTGGGAATGTAAATTAATATAGCTATCGTGGAAAACAGTATGGTGGTTCCTAAAAAAATAATAATTAAAATATGATTCACTAATACTACTTCTGGATGTATATCAAAAAGAATCAAAATCGGTATGTTTAAGGGATATCTGCATTTTCATCTTCATTGCAGCATTATGCACAGTAGTCAAGATAAGGAATCAAACTAAGTGTCCATCAATGAATGAATAGATAAAGACATTGTGGTATATAAACAAAATGGAATAGCATTCATCCACGAAAAAGGATGTCCTGTCATTTTCAGCAAAATGAATGAAACTGGAGACCATTATTTTAAGTGAAATAGACCATGCACAGAAAGATAAATACCATGTGATCTCACTTATACGTGGAATCTAAAAATTTTGAATTCTTAGAAGTAGACAGTAGAATATTGTCATTATTAAATGTGATCTAAGTAAAGATTCTTAAATGCAAACTATGACCCACAGAAAGGGCTAATAAAATATTACTATTCATGAACATTGTTATGTATTAGTTTGAACAATTATAAATTCAAAGTTATTTACATCACTTGTTCAATATTGTTATTTAGTAAATTTTCTGTAGCAAGCAGTATTTTAGCAGCTGACAAAACAGCCATTAACCAATTAACGAAATTGACAAAAATTTCTATCCTCATAGGGCTTTCACATTAGCTGGATAAGATAGACAAAAAATAAGTAAAATATTTAGTATGTCAAAAGGTGATAATTTGACTAAATGGACAATAGGTAAAGGATTAAAAACAAAGCAAAACAAAACATGAATGGAAATTAGAAAGTTTCATATTCATGGTTGGAAAGGCAAAGATTAGTGATTTCATGGAAAACATCACTTACAAGGTGATATTTGAGACAAATAAATGAAAAGTATTACACAATTGTTATATTTCCCGAGATGCTTAACTGTGGCATTTTAAAGATTTTGACATATCAGCAATTAATATTAACTGGTAAAAATAATGAATATAGACGTCTCTATGTTTAAATGGAATCATAGAAAAATATAAAGTACAGATTCTTATTTTAATGTATTCTTTCCATTCTTAATCCTTTCTAAAAATGGTAGAATAACAATAATAACTATAATTTCATGAATGTCTACTGTATCAAGAAAAGTTAAAGTCAGTCACAGAGACTGACTCAGTCTAATTTCAACAGCAAAACAAAAAGCTTGGTAAAAAACACCAAGATTCACATAATTTGATTTATTTAATAAACCATCAATCACTAGTATAGGCATTTATTTCTGTATCATATTTCTTGCCCACTAGAAAATAATGTCTCAGGCAAGAATGTCTTAGTGCTTTTCCCTCTGTTTCCACAACCATGTCTAAGGCATAATAGAACCCTAATAAGTATTTATTAGGAAGATGAATGAATGGATAAATCTTGCTGATGGCTGAAGTATCATCCCTGGCAAGGGATCATAATAAAGTGGCTTTGGAAGCTGGATCGATGAAACAGTCTGCTCATGACATCACTCGTAGGAAGAAGGTTTTTCCAAATGTTAATAGAGTCCTTGTCCCTCTGTTCAATATTCAAATTTAAAGAAGAAAAAAATAAACCTGGAATGGCTGTGTGAAGAGTTTAGTAAGCCCACTCTTCAGCAAAACAATCATGTAACTATTGAAATTGGTAAAACAGAACCATTTGAATTCTCTGGAAATTGACCTAAGTGCACAAAGTAAATCAAGAAGCACTCATGAGTACATTCTGAATATTCACAAGAACAGTAGGAGTCTAAGTCATTTGAACAAGAAACTGATTTTACCACCCACCACCCTCTAGTTACATGTTTCAGAAACTTTACTCCAGAGATTTGTAGCTAAGAAGATGGAGGCTATCTTTCTTTTCAGTTCACAGTTGTGGGATGATGCTGCCTAGGAGGCACAGACTGTTGGATTATCTCATTTTTACCCCCATTCCAGCTATATGTCTGGAGGCTCTATTCTGCGTTGGTGCGCTTAAGGACACTAATGCCCTTCTCCTACCTTGCTCCCATTCACAGGGAAGAATCTTTACCCAGGCAGGATGGTCGAGAACACTGAGATCTCAATGGCCCAGACTCCACAGCTCCTACTTGTTGGGCAGTGATCCTGTTACAGGAAAGGGGTCCTGATGCAGACCCCAAAGGAGGGCTCCTGGATCTCACTCAAGAAAGAATTCAAGACTAGTCTGCAGTGCAAAGTAAAGCAAGTTTATTCAGAAAGTAAAGGAATAAAAGAATGGCTACTCCATAGACAGAGGAGCTCGAATGCTTCCGGTTGCCCATTTGTATGGTTATTTATTCATGATATGTTAAACAAGGGGTGGGCTATTCATGTCTCTCCTTTCTAGACCATATAGGGTAACTTCCTGTATTGCCATGGCATTTGTAAACTGTCATGGTACTGGTAGGAGTGTAGCAGTGAGGACGACCAGAGATCACTCTTGCGGCCGTTTTCGTTTTGGCAGGTTTTAGCCAGCTCCTTCACTGCAAACTTTTTTTATCAGCAAGGTTTTTATGACCTGTATTTGGTGCCAACCTCCTATCTCATTGCGTGACTTAGAATGCCTGAACTAACTGGGAATGCAGTCCAGTAGGTTTCAGCCCCACTTTACCCAGGTACTATTCAAGATAGAGATGTTCTTATTCACATGCCTCTGACAGTTCTATGATGAGAGAGTTGAAAAGTTAGGGCTTTTCCTCCTCATTTCTCCTCAGCTTCTGGTTATAGGATAGAGGTATAACTCCAGAGAAAACAGGCTGCCACTCTTTTCTCCAGTGGAATAGCACTGAGGTTCTGCCTAGGTGAGAGGCAAAACAGAAAACCAGGCAGCTGTGTTAATTTGTTGAAGGGGGTGACTTTGTTTGGAACAGAGGATGGAAAACACATGCCTTAAGGTTTTCTCAAAAAATATAGCTCGAGTAGTGAGCAATTAAAATAGAAGACGAGAGAATTAAGAATAGAAGGCTAATAGCTCCGTGCATATAGCTGTAGCAAGAAACAACATATAGTAATAACTTTTGACTAGCCATTGGATGAACAGTAAAATATGTTAACCCAAGGGTGACTGCTAGGCAAGCAAGCTTAAAATTTAAAAGTGAGGGGAAGAAGAAAGTGGCATCCAAGACTTCATATTACAACGGAAATATACCTCATGAATTAATTTAGCCAAGTCATTAAGCAAATAACACTAAACAGTAACATCAACCCCTGGTGGGCAGTGGAAGGAACGAGATCAGAATTCTGTGTTGCTAAATTATGCTCTCTAAAATGTCCAATTTTCAACAAAAAAATTATGAAAGTCAAACAAATAAGATAATGTGTACCTTACACAAGGAAGATTTTAAAAAGCAAGGAATATAAACTGTTTTTGGGGGTGCCCAGATGTTAGAATTAGCAGACAAAGACTTTAATACAGTCTATTATAAATATGTTCAACCAACTAAAGAAAGTTGACAAGAATGACATCAAATAAATTATACATAAAGAGGTAGATATTAAAAAAAAAAACAAACATTCTGGAATTAAAAAGTACAATAATTAAAAATAACAATTATCTAAAGAGATTCAACAGTAGCTTTGAGCTAGGAGAAGAAAGAATCAGCAAACTTGAAGATAGATTATTATTATAGAGTATGGAATCTGAAGAATAGAAAAATAAATGCAGGAAAATGAACAAAACCTCAGAGATCTGTAGGATACCATTGAGTGCACAAACATGCTCAATGGAAAGTGAAGGAAAAGAGAGAAAAGGGCATATAATGTTCAAAGAAATAATGCCTGAAAACTTACCAGATACAATGAAAAACATTAATCTATACATGCATGAAGATCAACAAATTCCTAGTAAACTTAAAAAATCTGTACCTATAGTCAAGATGTTGAAAGCTAATGACAAAAAAAAAAAAAAATTAAAGCACCAAGAGAAAAATAACTCACCATATACCAGCAAACACAAATAAGATAAACAGCTGATTTCTCCTAAGAAACAATAGAGTCCAGAAAGCAGTGACATGACTTATTCAAGGTGCTTAAAAAAAGAGCTGTCAACCAAGAGTCCTATATACAGCACAGCTATTTAAAATAAAGGCATAAGAAAACGTTGAAAACCAAGACTGAGAGAATTTGTTGCTAGCTGATGTACCTTATAAGAAATGCTAAAGAAATTTTTCCAGACTAAAATAAATACCAGACAGTAATTCTAACTGACATAAAAAGTGCCAGTAAAGATGACAACCTAGTAACTATAAAATCCACTATCACTACATATTTCTTTTCTTATCCTAATTGATTCAAAATAATACTATAAATAGTATCTATAAAATTGAAATATTGGTACAACAGCATATAAACATATAACGTATTTGACAAAAAAACCCAAAGTAGTGAGGAAAAGAAGATTATAGTAGAGTAATTAATGTATGTAATTAATAGATGCAATTTTACTGAATTGGAGCTATTGATCTTTCAGTGTTTTTTTATAGCAGTTTAGCCAGGCATAACTGACGTAATTCCTAACTATTGTCATCTATAATTTCAACAGATTATATGAGGTAAAATGATTTATCTCCAACAGAAAATTTAAATTTAATATCATAAGAAAACTGAATGTTGGCTGTGTTCACATTCTGGATATTAAGTACTCTGATAAGTTACATATATATATATATATATATATATATGGATTTATATGTGTATGTCTTACATATAATTATAAGCAATCTTATTGAAATTATTTTCATAGTCATCATATACCAAATCCTGTAAGGTGATTATTATTATCCCATTTGTTGAGAAGAGAAGAAAGGAACTAAAAGTAGCTAATTATATTAAATATTTGAGTTTTAACTAAAATCTTTCTAGCTCCAAAAAAAAGGTTTTAACCAGTACTTTACCCACTGTGGCCTAAATTGTCTTTGATAATCTGAAAGACTCTCATGTTAGTGTTAATTGACTTTAAAAGTTACTAATTGTTTTCTGATATTCTGTTTCACTCATTTGATACAATACGTTCCAAAACACACTTTTCATTATATTAAAATGACCTCTTTAAAATTTTATCCTCATGGCAAGCAATTCACTTTTTCCAGTACCTATAATGCCTGTCTTAAAATCTATCCATTTAATGAGAAGCTAAATATCAAGTTTTAATATTGAAAAAATGACTCTTTTCTCTTAAATTCATGTGGCAGAATTTCATTCAATGTGAACTATCTGTACTTTGTTCTAAGTATGTCTAAAGATGTTGGTCTCCCGAAGCTTTTCATTGTAGGTTTATTAATAGTCTATGATACCAGAAATGTAACGCTGCAACATCGCCCAAACAGAATTATGAAAACTGTGATGAATTCCTACCTAAGTTAGTGCAAATACATCTGTTTTTTGTTATGTTTTTATTCCATAAGGAAAAGGGTATGTGACTTGGGTATGTTGTTTTATCAAAACTGAGTTAGTTTCTCATTCCACTCACTCTCATCAAACAAAGAAAGTAACTGCTTCTCCTATGGCTTTCCCCATGTTTATAGCAGTTCATTCTTTCTCTCACTCATGGAAAAAATAAAAAAGTGAGTCGTTTGTGACACCTCACTTTCTCTCATACTGAATATACAACCCACCAGGAAATCTTACTGGTTCTGCTTTCAGAATGAAATCTGAGCCTGACCCCTTGCTCACCACCCACCCTACTGGCACTTTCTTGGGAGCCATGGCCTTCTCTCCCTCTGATCACTGCAGCAGGCTTCTCGCTGTTCTCCTCAATTCCATTCCTGTCTTGCTTATTCTCAGCATGGCAGCCAGAGTGATCCTTTCAAAATACAAACCGAATCAATTCAGTTTACCTTGCAAATTCCACCCATGGCTCTTGGTAATCCATTTAGAGTGTATTTGAAAGTTTTAAAAAAATGGCCTTATTTGCTTTACACAATCACCCTCCTTCCCCCATGTCCTACTGTTCACTCCTTGCTTGCTTTGATTGCAAGAAACTGTGCTCCTTGGCCACTTGAAGGGCAGTCCTGTTCTCAGGTTCCCACATTGCCACTGCCTTGGCTTCAAACGTTTTCCTTGCTTATGAACAGCACTATCTTACCTTCAAGTCTTGGTTCATGTGTTACAGGTTCACCAAGGCCTTCCCTCATAATTTACCTGAAATTAATCCCACATGCAAGGGATACTCTCCACTGCTGATCCACATAACCCTGCTCTGCATTTTCGTTGTTCTATAGTACTTCCCACTATTATGTAATTTACTTATTCATTATTTTTTAATTGCCTCTCTCTAAACT
This sequence comes from Sapajus apella, assembly GCF_009761245.1. Taxonomy (NCBI): domain Eukaryota; kingdom Metazoa; phylum Chordata; class Mammalia; order Primates; family Cebidae; genus Sapajus; species Sapajus apella. Next base: position 373,141 of record NW_022437071.1, on the reverse strand, counting down.
CTGAAAATAAGTTCCATAAGCACAAGAGTGTTTCTTTTATTCTTGATGAAAATACTGCCTAGTACATAGTTGACTCTTAGCACCAATTTGATAAAGAATGTATGTGGTAATTTAATTAAATGCATGCCTATATATGGCATTGTGAGAATTTGTGTATTTTTGTAATACTTTTTGATTTGTTTAGAGAAGACTCTATAATAACATTCTAATATAATAGCACCTAATTCCCACACAACCCACAGTTTCCTGGTGAGATATATGTGGGGTATGAGAGGAAGTGAAGAGTCATACATGTTATTGCTCATATGCTCATTACTTTGGGATAATTAATCAAAATATATTAATTTAAACATTCATTATTTTGATAACTTGCAGTGTTTCACAGAGATTAGAAGAAAATTAACCTTAATTAGATGCATTAAATTAACTCTAAATGAGTGCTAAACACTTGTACATATATCATGTTATTTCCTTCTTGTAAAAACTTGTGATATGGATTTATTAATTCCTTTTTTGAATGCATTTACCCCACGACCCATAGGTGACACCTTCATGAAGCTTCTATGATTCACAATTCTATGTTGTTTTCAAAACTCCTTTTTATAAGAAAATAAAATTTCCGTGGGTTCATCGAACTATGGCATCAAGTAAGTATAACCAAAAATTTGAAATACAATAGTAATAATAAAGCATTAAATATTGTAAATATACCAGAAAGACAAATAGTCACAAAATAAGAAGGCTTACATATTATTTTAGAAACCAAGTTAGTTAAAATGTTCAGGTAGTATTCTCATTTCTTTTTGCAATATCTAGCCTCACCAGGATATCCTCTAGAAGAGAGCAAGCTTTGAAGTTCACAAAATTTGATTCAACATTGGCATATCATCCTGACTTCAAAGGGATTTACACTGCTGAAGAATTTCACTGAGTTCAGGAAAGAAAGTAGAATCTAAAATTCCCATGAAATCTAACTTCAGAATACCTGGTAACTTCAACAAAATAAGATACATTTGGGAATCAAAAATAGCTCGATTCACAAAGAACATTTCTTTTTAAATTTCTGTTTGTTTAATATTTATTGCAATGTGAAAATAGAAAAACAAAAATTAGGAGTTCAGTGTTTGGGGCATAAAGCTTTTCTAAACATATATTTAAATTTACGTATGAAATAATATTGATATAAATGTATTCTTTCCTGCCCATTCATATGTGCAGCACTGGTTTATCAATCTCATTTTTACTTTCTCTAAAAAATATTCCCTAAAATTCTACTTATTTTTTATGATCATGAGTTTGGACTCTTGATTTCATTTAGGATTTATTACATTTAACATTTATTTCATTCCTTTCACTTTAACACTTACATTTACAGACTCAAAATTACTTTTAGAAGTTTCTACCAGTGTGTCCTGCACTTTTATTCTACCGTTTTTTGTGGTCATGGCATTCTCTTTCCATTCCCATTTCCTTCCCCTAACCCAACCCATTATAGTATTTTCAAAATTTACTCTATAAGGCCTATTTGAATATTCCATCTATTTTCAGTGTCTCTTGCTATGTCCAAGAATACATGTTTTATCACCTTCACACTTATCTGTATGAATGAATGACTATAATTAATTATCTCTCATCACCCCTTTTCTCTGGTTTAGTTGAAGAAAAAAATCTTTAATTATTTTGAGTTAAACTATTAAATTGAATCATTGCAAATCCCCCATCATATGTAACATATATATAGGATGAGTAGAAATTGATGAAACTAAATTTATAATTACTAGGTCAGGCCTCTTCTCTTAAAGGGTTAATAATATACAATTAATAATAATGCATATACTTTATAATATATAAAGTTCTTTTATATGTTTTCTTTCCTTAAACTCTCATAACAATTCTATTGATTTTCAGATTTGAACAAATGAGGTATTTGAAAAGATATTACTCTGTGATAAGTTTAAGAGATTCAGAGCTAGTAACATATTTTGATGATAACTACATTTTCTTCAGTTATTTTTACACATGAAGATGTGTGGTAAACTATAAGGAAGGCTATTATTAACCCCATTTTGTTAATGAGTACACTAAGCTTTGGATAGATTCAATCACTCACCCATGATCACACAGTGTCAAATCTAGATCTCTCTCCAGAGCAAAAGACAATCTAATACAATTATTAGAAGTTACAGTTGTAAGCTAACTTAGAAATCATTTCTTCCTAACCTCTCATTTTACAAATGAAGAAATTGAGGCAAAAATAGTTTCCTGCCCAAAGTTGTGAAGCTCTTGGACAGAACTCACTCTACCCTTGCCCCCTTAACCTCCAATAACTGCAATGAACAAGTGGAGCTAAGAATTTCTGTTAAGTGTAAAGACTGGAATGTATAGATAGATTTATGTCACTTCCCTAGAAAAGAACAATACTAAGCTGGAAAAAGATTTTCAAAATATAGATTTATTTCACTTCCCTAATAGAGAACAATAATAAGGTGGAAAAAGATATTCAAAATATCACCCCTGGTGTCCTCTTTCACTGTCAAGAGAGATCCAGAGCCTCCACCTCCTTTTAAGGATCACGGCCTGCTGGCTGCTTATTTCTGGCAGCTGATATATCCACCTTCACTGAAAGTGGAACTCCAGATCCCTTTTTGGCCCCAACAAATCAGGGAAAAGGCAAGATCTTAGAAACTACGGGCTGCATTATTCTTGATTGGGGGATAAACAAACATGCTGCATATGTTGGTTTTACACTTTTGTGGATGAAGTTTAAAAGTTTTATTGAAGCCATTTGTGAGTCCTGAGAGCAAAAACTTCTACACATGAGGGTAGTGTATATGACCTGAAGGAAGATTATATTAATTCTGGTGCTGGGTTCAACTTTGTTTGGAAAAGAACAAATTGCTGACAAGTACACTCCCACCTCTTCCTTTCTGTTTTCCATGGCTGTTTCTGAGACATCCTAGCAATATGTTGTTCATTAAAAAAAGAAAAGAAAAGAAAAAAACCTTTACATTATAAACAATTTTGAACCTGCTTAATAAAATGTAGAAATAAGAAAATTAAAACATTTAATTTGTTCTAGATGGTCACTTTTTTTTTTAGGTTAAATGTTTTTGTTGTGTACTTTTGATGGTAAGGAATAAGAAGATAAAAAAGAAACAGTCCCTACCAATGATGACTTAAATTTCAGTGGGAGAAATAAATAAATGCACAAATAGAGTATTGCTATATAATGTGGTAACTTGTACAAAAATCACTTTACTTTGGAATATAAGTAAAACAAAAATTTATGTATAGTACTACATTTTGCTTTTTGTTTCTTTTTTTGAGGCAGAGTCTCTCTCTGTCACCCAGGCTGGAGTGCAGTGGCACAATCACTGCTCACTGCAACATTCACCTCCCAGGTTCAAACTATTATCTTCCCTCAGCCTCCTGAGTAGCTGGGATTAAAGGCATGTGCCACCACGCCTGGCCAATTTTTTGTATTTTTAGTAGAGACGGGGTTTCACCATGGTTAAGCTGATCTTGATCTCCTGACCTCATGATCTGCCCTCCTTGGCCTCCCAAAGTACTGGGATTACAGGCAGGAGCCATCATCCCTGGCCACTGCTACATTTTAAAATTAAATATAGACATCTAAATAAAATTGTTAAAGGAAAATGAGTAACAATTCAATAAACCAAAACATAATTTTGATATGCTTTTGGAAAAACACAAACATGCAATAGATCTAATTAAGCTGTTTGTTACAGAAATTTAAGCTGTTTATTTCAGAAATCTTAGACTCTTACAAATAACTAGCAGTAGCAGAGATGGTTAACTCATTACCTTATGTTTCTTTTCTATTGAGAGCATAGCTGACTAAATTTTCTTCCTTCCTTTCGGTTAGGCTTGACAGAGATTGAGTTTTACCCGATAGAATTTTGAATAGAAATAATAAATACCTCTTTAATGTATAACCAACAAAACCTCCAATGTATACATTCTACCTGTGCTTTCCCCTCTCAGTTTGGTGCAGATGCTCATAGTGACTGGGGGAATAGGAGAGCCATTGCTGGGAAGACTTGTGTCCCTAAGTCAGTAAGAAAAAGAGAATCCCTCAATCACCAGAAACACATTTTCATTGCTGTTACGTGAGCAAGAAATAACCTTCAATATGGGTTTCATTATTATCACTTGAAGATTCAGATGGAATTCTTCTAATATGCCAGCTCTTTTGAAGAACTGAAATATAAACACTACTCTCACTTGTTTTTCTTAATCACGCAGGGGTTAACTGAGCATGATTTATGGAATCACAGAATTTTAGAGGCCAGATTGTAGAGAATAATAGCCATAGAATATTAGGCATAGTTTAGTGAAACAGCCTCATTTTAAAGATGAGGAAATTGATTTGAATTACCAAGAGTAACTTGAACCCCTTCTCCTTGTTTCCTCGTCTCTAGGATTGATAACTGCTTCTATAGTAGCTACTTTTCTTCTCTTATAATTTTGGTTGTCTCATTATCAACATTGTACATAGTTAATACTTGTTCATATTAAAATTTCATTGTTTAAGTAACTGGTATGGGCTTTTTCATCTTACTGAACCCTGATGTGGACAGAGGAGGTTTATATCCTTTATTGGTGAATGAAATAAACAAAAATGTGAAGCAAATTATTACTTATCCTGATAGTCTCCCCTGAAATTGGCTGACAAGGAGGGGACACATGTTGCAGGGAGCTTAAGTGGTTCCTTCAACACAAGATCATGGATGAGACATAAATATATAAGGATCATTACAAGATGACTTTGACTTTCTCAGTTAGCTGTGTTCTGTGTTGGGAAATACATGGGTACTTCAGTGAATCTGAGAATGACCAACTTATGCTATTATCATTTTATGGTTAACTTCATTAAACACAAACTTTTAAAAACTACGATTAAAACCAGACTTCTTGTGTTCGATCTTCAGTTTCTTTCTCCTAGGAATTTTCAAAAATTTCAGCTAGTTAAGCTTGAAGAATATCTCTATTTATTAAATCTTAATTTTTTTATTTTATATTGTTAAAATATTCTGGATCTCTTTTCTTAGCTTAATAATTTTAAAAAAAATTTTAGCTAGATGAGCTTGAAGAATATCTCTATTTATTAAATCTTAATTTTATATTGTCAAGATATTCTGGATCTCTTTTTTCAGGTTAATATTCTTTACTAGGAAAGTAGAAAAAAATCTGTGCATTATGGTTTTTATATTTAACTGAAAATTCTTACTTCTACTTAACTGTTTGCTCAAAATAGAGTTGGACTATTTATTAATTGTTTTTTCAGAGATTCACTCACTCTACATCCACTATAACATGTACCACCCATTTTTTTCACCCAGACTTGGCTTTTCTTTTTATGTGATTGATCTTGCAGATTTATTATTTATGTCTCTCATGCAGAGACTCTGATTTTTCTTCCCATAGTGGTAATAACAGAGATCTTACTGTGCTTACTTTTAGATTAAAAGAGTGCCACAAACTGGTTCAGAGATTCCATCTATTTTCACATTGCAGAAGACACAGATAATAATACACTTCTTAAATTAAAAAAAAAATCATATGTCTTTGCTATAGCAGCTCAGGAGTTTTACTCCCTAATTGTTCCATTTTCAGTAGCTTCCTTCCCTCCCCTGTAGACTTTCCCATTTGCCCACACACGCTGAAGGATCTAATGAGGGCGAAGGCTAACATAGCTGCCTCTCACATTTCCGCTTCCTATGTAGCCCTCTTTAGCTGTCCCAGAACTATAAGACAATTTTCTGATGCTCTGCCTAGTTACATCTGGCATACAGCCTGGCAAATTCACAAGGATTTATAAAGACCACCTTGCCTTTCACTTTGGATGTAAATGTACAGAAGCTAAGATGTAATATTTTACAGGTCCAGAAGATTGAGTCGCTCTGTGCAGCCCAGGAGATGTTGTCAGGGGTCCACGCCTATCAAAAGCTCACATTTGTTAATAGCCTCAGCCAATGTGAGGCACCTGTTAATAAAAATTCACAGTTAGTGGCACTAAACAGATGTGAAATTTGAATCTCTTTAACAGAAGAGTTTCTCAGTCTGGTAGCAGAAGAAGTCAGAGAGAATCAAAGCATGAGAAGGACTCAATGAGCCACTGCTACTTTAAAGATTGAGACCATGTGAGATGAAAGGGAGGTGACTTTCAGAGGTATGGTAGAGCCTGGAATGGGTCCTCATTTCTATACCACAAGAAAATGACTTCTGCCAACGACTTGCATAAGCTTAACAGTGTATATGCTTATAACTCAGGCCTCCAGATTACTGCCCACCCTAGTGGACACTTTGATTTCGGTCTTATAACACTTAGAAAAGAGAACCCAAGTAAGCCCACTTGTACTTCTGACCAACAAAAAAGTGATAATAACACTAAGTTTTGGTAATCTGTTACATAACATTAGAAAAATAGTATTCTTTCAAGTTCTATTGTTATGAGAAAAATAATAAATTAGAATTCTTAACATTTTGTTTACATTTGACTCAGGCTAATTTTGGGGAAGATTCATTAGTTTTTAGGAAAACTAATTACAAATTACTGTTCTATCTTATAAATGCATTTAGTTTGAAAAATAATCTTTTATGAATCACACTTCTTTTCATTTTATATTTTTGGTGATTTTTCTTCCTTAATACAACTTGCCATAATGACAACAATAAACTCAGCAAATCTGACATAACCCCAACATTCTGATTGTGTTTTATTTTATTTTATTTTATATTTAAAAAGATAATTTATTTTTTAGAATCTTCATGGGTACATCGTAGGTATATATATTTGTAGGATATATGAAACATTTGATACAGTGATGCAGTGTGAAATAATCACATCATAGAGAATGGGGTATTCATCTCCTCAAGCATTTATCCTCTGTGTTCAAAATAATTCATTTAAACTCTCTTAGTTATTTTAAACTGTACAATTAAGTTACTATTGACTATAATCACCTTGTTGTGTAATCAAATACTAGGTCTTATTCATTCTTTCTAATTTTTGGCACCCATTAGCTATTCCCTCCTCTCCCCCACTATCAATCCTAGCGTCGAGTAACCATCCTTTGACACTCTATGTCCATTATTTGAGTTGTTTTGATTTTTAGATCCCACAAATAAGTGAGAACATGTGATGTTTGTCTGGCTGTGCCTGGCTTATTTCACTTAACATAATGAACGATCTGTAGTTCCATCCATGTTGTTGCAAATGACTGGATCTCATTTTGTGTGTGTGTGTGTGTGTGTGTGTGTGTGTGTGTGTGTGTGTGTGTGTGGTTGAATAGTAATCCATATCACATTTTCTTTATCCATTCATCTGTTGATAGATACTTAGGCTACTTTAAAATATTGGCTAATATGAATAGTGCCACAACAAACATGGGAGTGCAGAAATCTCTTTAATTTTCTGATTTCCTTTCTTTTGGGTATATACCCAGTAGTAGGATTGCTGAATCATGTGATAGTTCTATTTCTAATTTTTTCAAGGACTTCCAAACTGTTCTTTATAGCGATTGTACTAATTTGCATTTCCACGAACAGCATATGAGAGTTCCCTTTTCTCCATATCCTTGCTGGTATTTGTTATTGTCTGTTTTTGGATAAAGCTATTTCAACCTTGATGAGATGATATCTCATTGAACTTTTGATTTGCACCTCTCTGATGATCAGTGATGCTGAGCAGCTTTTCATGTGCCTGTTTGCCATTTGTATGTCTTCTTTATAGAAATGTCTATTCAAATCTTTTGCCCATTTTTTGGATTGATGTATTAGATTTTTTTCCTATAAAGTTGTTTGAGTTCCTTATACATTCTGGTTATTAATACCTTGTCAGATTCTCCCATTCTGCTGGCTGTCTCTTCACTTTGTTGATTGTTTCTTTTGCTGCATAGAAGCTTTCAACTTGATGTGAGCCCATTTGTCCATTTTTGCTTTGGTTGCCTGTGCTTGTGGGATGTTACTCAATAAATTTTAGTCAAATAACAGTGGTACCAGTGGGCATCTTTGTTGTGTTTCAGAACTCAGAGGAAAGGCTTTCAGTTTGTCCCCATTCAGTCTGATACTAGCTGAGGATTTGTAATATATAGCTTTTATTATATTGAATTATGTTCTTCTATCCCTAGCTTTTTGATGGTTTTTATCATAAAGCGATGTTGAATTTTATCTAATGCTTTTTGAGCATCAATTGAAGTAATCACATGGTTTTTATCCTTCATTCTAGCAATATGATGTATCACTTTGAATGATTTGCACATAGTGAACCATCCTTGCATTACTGGGATAAATCCATTTGACCAGGATAAATGATATTTTTAATGTACTGTTGAATTCAGTTTTTTATAAATTTTTTAGGGAGTTTTGTGTCAAAATTCATCAGAGATATTGGTCTGTATTTTTTTTCTTCTTTTTTTTTTTTTTAATGTCTTTCTCTGGTTTTGGTTTCAGGGTAATACTAGCTTCGTATAAATGAGTTTGGAAGTATTCCCTCCTTCTTTCTCTCTCTCTCTCCTTCTCTCTCTCCCTCTGAAATAGTGTAAATAGAATTGTTATTCTTTTTATAAATGTTTGGTAGAATTCAGCAGTAAAGCCATAAGGTCCAGGAGTATTTTTTTCTGGGAGACATTTTTTTATGGCTTCAATCTCATTACTTGCTGTTAGTCTATTCAGGTTTTGGATTTCTTCCTGTTTTATTCTTAGTAGATTGTACATGTCTAGGAATTTGTCCATTTATTCTACATTATCCAATTTATTGGCATATAGTTGCTCATAGTAGCCACTAATAATCCTTTGAATTTCTGCAGCCATTGGATGAAATGTTCTATACATATCCATTAGATCCATTTGGTCTATAGTGTAGATTAAGACTAATGTTTCTTTGTTGATTTTCTATCTGGAAGGAGTAGCCTTCAACTATTACTGTATTGGCACCTTTGTCTCTCTTTAGCTCTAGTAATATTTTCTTTATATATCTGGGTGCTCCAGTATTGTTATATCTTCTTGTTGAATTAACCCTTTTTTCATTACATATTCACCTTTTTTTTGTCTCTTCTTATAGTTTTTGTGTTATAATTCATTCGTCTGATGTTAAGTATAGATACTTCTGCTTTTTTTTTGCTTTCCATTGTCATGGAATATCATTTTCCATTTCTTTATTTTCAGTCTATGTGTGTATCTTTGTAGGTGAAGTGTGTTTCTTATAAACAGCATATCAATGGGTCTTATTTTCCTTTTTAATTAAGCCGTTTAGCCACTCTGTCTTTTGATTGGAAAGTTTAATCCATTGATATTCAATGCTATTCTTAACAAATAAGGACATACTCCTGCTATTTTGTTATTTGTTTTCCGGTAGTTTTGTGGTGCTCTCTTTCTTTCCTTTATCTTCCTTTAGTGAAGATAATTTTCTCTGGTAATATGATTTAGTTTCCTGCTTTTCCAATGTTGTGTGTATCTGTTGTATGTTTTTTGATTTGAAGTTATCATAAGGTTTGCAAGTTCTATCTTAAAACCCATTATTTTAACCTGATAACAGGTAAAAAGAAATAGCAAAAATGAAACTAATAAAATTATATGCCTTAACTTTGCATGCTTCCTTTTTAGTTTATTTATATCTTATTGTACTGTCTATGTCTTGAAAAGCTGTTGTTGTTATTATTTTGGATTGGCTGATCACTTTTTCTTTCTACTTAGTATAAAAGCAGTTCATGCAACACATTTATAGTGTTATAATTTTCTGTATTTTCTCTTTACTTACTGTTACCACTGAGTTTCGCACTTTCAAGTGACTACTTGTTGGTCATTAATATCCTTTTCTTTCTGATTGAAGTACTCTAGCATTTCCTGTATGACAAGTCTGGTGTTGATGAAATCCCTGAGCTTTTGTTTGTCTGGGAAAGGCTTTATTTCTTCTTCACATTTGAAGGATATTTTTTCTGGTCATACTATTCCAGGTAAAAGGGTTTTCTTCTTCTTTCAACACTTTAAATATGTCATGCAACTATTTCCAGGCCTGTAAGCTTTCCACTGAAAAGTCTGCTGTCATATGTATTAGAGCTCCATTGTAAGTTGTTTCTTTTCCCTTGCTGACTTTAGGATCTTTTCTTTATCTTTAATGGTTGGGGGCTGGATTATTAAATGCCCCAAGGGAATCTTGTTCAGGTTAAATCTTTTTGGTGTTCTATTGTCTTCTTGTATTTGAATATTGTTGTCTTTTTCTAGGTTTTGGAAGCTCTCTGTTACGTCGCTTTGAAAGAATGTCATTGTATGGATATATGTGTATTTCATTCTGCAAAATTGTATTACATGTGGAATGACATGCAATAGGTTCCTATCTCCATATATCCAATCAAAATACTGAATAGTTCCATCACCAATAAGGTCCTTAGCATTATTATCATCACACTCATACCCCTTCTATTCCCTCTCTCGCTCCCTGCTCCTAAGATATTTGAAAGGACTTGGGTGTTGTGACCTAAGCTGTATCTACTTCATAGGGCACCAGTAATGCTGTGATCCTTGCAGACTTGTAGGTAGCACCTTGAAGGTCTTGGAGAAGATTCAGGAGAATTTTCTAGATTACCATATTGAGACTCTTTCTATCACCTGCCATTCAAGTTTGTCTTTTGTGCGCTATGAGTGTTCACCTGATTTTGGTTCCTATAAAGATTTTTTTTTTTGTATTGATAGTTGTGAAATTGATGCCTTTGTTGTGGAGGGATGATTGGTGAACGCTTTTATTCTTCCATCTTGCTCCACCCCTGTCTCTGATTGTGTTTTAAACAAAAAGCATATATCTTGACTATAAAGTATTATTCAGCAATAAAAATAATAAACTATGCAAACAACTTGGAAATATGGGAATTATGCTTAGTAGAAAAAATGCACAAAAATTTATATAAGGAATGATTCAATTATATATATTTGAAATGACAAAATTATAAAAATGGAAAATGGATTAGTGGGTTCCAGAACTTCGGAGCAGGGAGTGAGAGAGGCAATAGAAGGTATCATAGATGATAGAAGATATCATCTATGCGTGTGATGATAATAATATTAAGGACCTTATTGGTGGTGGAACTATTCAGTATTTTGATTGGATGTGTGGAGATATGAACCTATTACATGTCATTCCACATGTATTTGCAGAATGAAACACAGGTATATCCACACAATGACATTCTTAAACTCATTGGAATAAAATTTATCAAGAAGCAATAAGTCAGTGTTGAAAATACATACTTAATAAAATATAGTAAATCAAAAAATGAATTAAAATAAGCAATTTAGGAATGCTGCATGAAGAATGCAATATGCAAGTCCTTAAATAGGGCAAGAAGTTTATGTAATATACTGAGTCTCACAAAATTTAAAAATACATTGAAATATTAAAGAAAAGCTATCTACTAAAAAATACTTCTGAGAATATGAAGGACTGATTTATGACATCCTCAGCTATAAAAATCATATACCGAAGACTACAAGCGTAAATCTACTAATAATATTCCCATTGTTTAGTAAGCAATCAACAGAAACACCTGTATAATTGAGAAGGTAGGGAAAATGGGAAGCCAGAACAGCTTTTACTGTTTAGATAAATGAGCTAATTATGAAAACATTCACCAAACAAGGAATACTGGAAAATAAGCAGGATGGTAAAAGGGAAGATAATTTGGGCCATGTTGACTTTGAGGATTCTATAAGTGGAGGAATACAGTAGGCAGTAGATATATATGGGATTACAGTTCAGAGAAGTGTAAGCTAGTGGTGGCACTCGGATAATGAGCACTGGAAACTCAGAGAGTGAAAAAATAATCTTCGTTGAGTGTAGAGTGAGGTCTAAAAAGAATAAAAAGGAGAAGAACAGAATCTTAGGAAATAAGAGTAGTTCCAGAATATGAAGAGGAAGAGAATAACGCTGAGAGGAAATCACCAAAGAAATTTGAGGGAACCTATTAAAAATAATGTAATGAAAATCAGGAAGGGAATGATAGAAGTTGTCAAACACAAGATTGTCCAACACAATTGTCAAAGCAAGAGTCTTGCTTGACCAGCAAGATCATGGAATTGAAAATAATCTTTATAATAATTAGTTGAGAATTAATTGTTGACTTTAATGATTGGGGTTTGAGATGAGTGGTGGTAGGTAAACAGCTGAGTGCTGTCAGTTTATGATGGAGTAGACATACAGAAGCAGTAACAATTAATGGGAACTGAGATTATTTCCTGTGAACAAGAGAGGCATGCAGGATCAAAGGAGGTGAATTTTAAACATGGAAATGACTGAAACACTTATACGTAGATTGTGGGGAAATAACAATTAAAGAAAAAGAAGGGACAAATGTAAGAGAGACAAAGAGGCAAAATTACTGATATATCATGGCTATGTCCCTAAATACGTAAAAGTCAATATAATCACATTTATGTATTTACTATGCTTACATTTCTGGATATGAAGTTATAAAGATATGATTCTGACGTTAAGTTACTTTTCCAATGTCCTATTATTCATATAAGTGAAATGTAGTTCAAATAAAGCAATTTAAAATAATTACACAATTGATGGGATTCATGAACAACTATTGACTAGAGAGAAGCATAATTTATTTAGCTTGATGCTTTTAAACCATGTCATCAATGTGACAGCATATACTTGTTCTTTTCAAATAATATTTGATTAAGGCATTCTACAGTCCCAATCACTATCACTGTGTGACATTCCATGGCCAGGAGTGTGTTACACTGTATTAATTTACACATGGATGCACTGATAATACTTAGCTCACTTAGCTCTCAATGTGAATCAATACTGCACATTTCATGCTCTGTCATTGCATTAATAGCCATGCATGTGATGAGGTCTATGATCTACAGCTATTCTACAACACTTTCAAATGCACTTGTCATGAATGGGGTAGCCAAGTACTTTTTTCCTCATTAAATAAACTCGTTTTCAGAAAGCATGTGTCTTCAGGAGAAGGTTGGCATTTAAGATAATGTAAGTTGCTTTTATCTATGTAAGATGAAAAGGAGAGCACTCGTAACTCTTAATTTACCTCAGATCTATCTTTCATAAGTCAAACAATTTGCTGATAAGGCCTCTCCTTTACCATTGTCACTTGTCTTCCTTTGGGTAGATATTTTTAACTTTACACCAACTACTAAGGAGTTCTTCTGAAACATTTTATTACAATACTTCCTAGAGCATGATGTGAGGGAGAGTGTAACCTGTAGCAACAGCGCTGACCATGGGGACTTTGCAACCGTCTTATTTTATTTTTTTTCTTATTTTTAATTAAATAACTGACTAAAAAAGATTGTATATATTCAAGGTCTAATGATGATGATTTGAACACGATGATCTGATATATGTATACATTCCATAATAATTACCACCATCATATTAATGAACATATTCAGAGTTACATTTTTTGTTTATTTATGCCTATGATGAGGACTCTTAAAATCTGATCTATTTTCGAATTTGAAACAATACAGTAGAACTTACTCATCTTATAACTGAGTTGGTACCTTCTGACCAATACTGCCTCATTCCGTTATGACTCACCGTGCTGTCTGCTTTAATTAGTTTGAATTTTTAGATTCTACATGCAAAAAAATCAATACAATATTTGTCATTCTGTGGCTGGCTTATTTCACTTGGCATAATGTTCTCCGGGTTCATTAATGTTGCTTGCAAATGGCAGCAAGATTTCCCTTTTTTTTTTTTTTTTTTTTAATTTTCTGACAGTTTCTTTCTCTGTTTCCCAGACTGAAGTGCAGTGACATGATCTCAGCCCACTGCTGCCTCGATCTCCTGTGCTTAAGCAATCTTCCCACTTGAGCTGCAATCCCCAACCCCCAATAGCTGGGACTACAGGTCCACACCATTATGCCTGGCTAATTTTTATACTGTTTTGTAGAGACACGGTTTCACCATGTTGCCCAGGCTTATCTTGAACTCCTGAGCTCAAGGGACCTAACAACCTTGGCCTCCCAATGTGCTGAGATTTCAGGTGAGAGCCACTGTGCCTGGCCAAGATTTCCTTTTTCTAAAGGCTGAATAAGATTCTATTGTGTATATTTACCACATTTTCTTTATCCGTTCACCCATTAACAGATGCTTGTTTCCATATCCATTCATCATTTATTAGTGGCTTTTAAATTTCTTTTCTAAAAATATGAAACTGTATGATCATGAAAATCACATGTGGAAAATCACTTTATCAATAGAATTTAGTTAATACAAATTATTCTGATTATATTTGCATCGAGGCAAAAAATACGAAAGCTTGAAATTGCTAGTAATGAAGACATAGGAGACTAACTTCTGGATCTTTCGGGTAGATATTTTTCAAACAAGGCTAGGAGCTCTGCTGGGGATTCAACATACAGTGAAAGAGAGAAGTGGCACTGAACTTTCTTCCTCGGAGACTGACCAAGTATTGAGAACATGGAGAGCAGTGTCAACACCGAGGAGTAAGGGATAGGACATATTTGAATTGTGGAAAATCTTGACAGAGATTAGAGGACTCACCAGGAAAAGGGTGATATCAGCTTCCACATAAGTGGGCTTGCTATCACTATCCCCCAAAATGTCAAGAGGAAGCAGAATAACTGGGCCAGATCTCTCATGCTCTGGAGACTTGGTAAGTTCAGGAGGTCGAGGAATTTGAAGGTTTTCCCCAAGTGCTTTATCATGTGACTGACAGCTTTCTTATTTATAAAATATTATACAACATCAATCCATGTTTGGGATTCATGAATCCATTTATGGGATTTTTGTTTGTTTGTTTGCTTCTTTTAACCTCCAACAACTAGATCTGAGACAAATAAATGAAAACGGTAACAAAAGTAACATCTCTTCCAAGGGACTCAGCATCCAAATTAAAAAAAAAAAAAGATAGAGTTGGCAGGACAATAATAAAACACATCCAGAGAAGCAGAAGTGCTAAAGAATGTGGCTACCAAGATAAGAGTTTAAAGATATTCGAGTACATCAAACATACACACCCACACATAAAATATTTGGTGATTGAGAAACCTAGGATTATTTTTGAAACAAAGTCTTAGGGGATAAATTTAAGGAAAGGATAGTCACTGGTGAAACAGAGACTAGTGACCTAGAAGATCCAGTGTAAGAAATATCGACCGGGT
Source organism: Sapajus apella (assembly GCF_009761245.1). Taxonomy (NCBI): domain Eukaryota; kingdom Metazoa; phylum Chordata; class Mammalia; order Primates; family Cebidae; genus Sapajus; species Sapajus apella. Next base: position 357,961 of record NW_022437071.1, on the reverse strand, counting down.
GCGGTGGTTCACGCCTGTAATCCCAGCACTTCAGGAGGCTGAGACAGGCAGATCACCTGAGGTCAGGAGTTCGAGATCAGCCTAAACAAGGTGAAATCCTGTCTCTATTAAAAATAAAAATTACTGGGGCCTGGTGGCGTGCGCCAGTAATTCCAGCTACTTTCGAGGCTGAAAAAGGAGAATGACTTGAACTTGTGAGGCAGAGATCCCTGCCCTCTAGCCTCAGTGACAGAGCAAAGCCCCTGCTCAAAAAAAAAAAAAAAAAAAAGGAAGAAAAGAGAAAAAAGGAAATATATCGGCAGCCCATAGCCCATACAGAGGCCCCACAGATCTGTGTCTTGCTTCAACAGTGTTTGGACAGAACAGATCCCAGGACTCTCTTTCTGATGGCCTCTGACCACCCCCGGATCTCCTCTCCACTTGCAACATCTGAGACCATCTTCTCTGCCATCTCCTGCTTTTGAGGCCAGCCAACCCAGTTTTTGTGGTTAGGTTTTTTTTGCTGACCAACCATGAGCTCCCAGATTCGTCAGAATTATTCCATGGAGGTGGAGGCAGCTGTCAATCGCCTGATCAATTTGCACCTGCAGGCCTTCTACACCTACCTCGGTCTGGGCTTCTATTTCCACTGCGATAATGTGTCTCTGGAAGGCCTGGACCACTCAGGCGAATTGGTGGGCACAGAGCCTCTCCTGAAGATGCAAAGCCAGCGGGGCAGCTGTGCTCTCTTCCATGACATTCAGATGCCGGCTCAAGTTGAGTGGGGTAAAACCCTGGATACCGTGGAAGCCACCATAGCCCTGGAGAAAAAAGTGGCCTTTTGGATCTTCATACCCGTGGTTCTACCCCACACAATCCCATCTCAGTGGCTTCCTGGAGAGTCACTTCTTAGATAAGGAAGCAAAACTCATCAAGAAGATTGGTAACTGACCATCTGACCACTCTCCATAGGCTGGCCAGCCCAGAGGCCGGACGGGGTGCATATCTCTTGGAAAGGCTCACTCTCAAGCATGACTGGGAACCTACTGCGTCCAGTGACTTCTGAAGGGCCGCTATCAAAGTAACAGGACTTCTGCCTAAGCCTCTTTCCAACCAATAGGCAGCTTTTAAAACTACCCACAGAAGCAAACATGAATAAAGTGAAAATCCTCATACCAAGTGGAAATAAAGTTTTTGAAGGAGAAAATAAAAATAAAAATTAAAATTAAAAAAAACAAGAAAGAAAAGAAAGGCACAGTGCAAAAATAGAGAAATAATAATACAAAAATCAAGAGACTGGATTATAGATTCAGGAGCCCTAAAACATGAACTCTAAAAGTTTCAGAAGCAGCACAAATGAAATAGAAACTAACATGCTAATGAAAAAGGTGAGGCAATAAACAAATAATGGAAATAAAAATTGACCAAAGATACAGCAATTTGTAGATCAAAAGTCTCCTTAAGTTCTAGGCTAGATACACAGTAATGAAAATCATAATAAAATGTGTTAGGTTGAAAAGGAAATATCATAAGCTTCTAGAGAGAAAGAAAAAAACTTATGTAGGAAATACATATTCAGACTGGCAAAGTGCATCTCCTTTTGCAGCAATGTAAGCTAGAAAACAGTTGAGCAGTATTGATATATTACTGGCAGAGAAAGATTTCAACCCAAATATATTATTTATTTGCCAGAGAAAAAGAAAAATATTTGAAGGCATGAAAGAATTCTGAGAGTATATATTGCCATCGTACTCCCAACTTGAGACAAACCTCTGAAAAAAGATTCTAAGTAAACATCAAATGAAAAATACTGAGGATTTTAAAATGGGGAAATAATTAGAGGAAAGAAGTGAGCAATAAACCTTGTGAGATACTCTTATGGACAAGTACAGACTGCATAGAAATGAGAAATAGAAAAGCTAAACAACTTTTTTTTTTTTTTTTGAGATTGAGTCTTGCTCTGTTGCCTAGGCTGGAGTGCAGTGATACAATCTCAGCTCACTGCAGCCTCCGTTTCCCGGGTTCAATTAGTTATCTGCCTCCGCCTCCCAAGCAGCTGGGATTACAGGAGCCCGCCATCACACCCAGCTAATTTTTTTTGTATTTTTAGTAGAGACGGGGTTTCATCATCTTGTCCAGACTTGTCTTGAACTCCTGACCTCGTGATCCAGCCTCCCCGGTCTCCCAAAGTGCTGGGATTACAGGTGTGAGCCACCATGCCTGGCCAAGAAGAACTTTTAAAATAGAAGGGAATATCATTAAGAAAAATTAATTCTAGACTATCTTCACAAAAACAAAACAATGTGAGAAAATTAAGAGAGGGGGGAAGAAATAAACTACTACAATATGATATCTTCAGAATGAAGAAAGAGAATGGGGGGTGAGAGTACTGGAAATTAGAAGATTGGAAAGATCATCTTATTTGTGTTTAGGGAAATTTGAGCATCGGTCATGGGAAAACTTTTGGGGCATAGTGCTTGATTACAAGACCAGGGAAAGTGAATATAACTGTTAGTAGATGGAAATCTGCAGTATTTCCATTTAGCAAGGCAAAGAAAAAGTAATGAAGACTTTAAACACAGAAGCAAGCGTGAATGAAGTGAAAAAAGAACAATAAAATAAGTAATAAACATAAAGTAAAATCTAGTATATCATTAATTACATATAGTGTTAACTATTCCTCCAAATAAAACACAGAAATCAGTTTATGGGTTAAAAAAAACAAACAAACAAACAAAAAAAAACCTTAAAGCTTCTTTACAATAAACACACCCAAAGCATGGTAAAATTTAAAGGTTAAAATTAAGAGATGAACAAATAGATAACAGCTGTATTCAAACAAAAGGCAAGCAAGTATATTAATATAGACAAGGTGGAATTTAAGATTAAAAGCAATTAACAGAATTAAAGACACTGGGAAATAAGACACAATTATGAAGGAAATGTGAGTTATAAATTTATATAACAAAATTTGAAAGTAGATAAAAAAACCAACAACATAACTAGAACTAAAAGAACTTAATAAAATACAGTTATATTTGGACACATCACTGTAACTCTTTCCAATTGGGCATGTGCAATAAATTCAAGGGGTGAAAAGTCACTGGTTATAACCATTGATGGTTATAAATCAACTCTGGAACTTGAATGTCCCCTATTTTCAAGGGAAGATAAAATAAAACATAAGAGGATACAGCACAATTAACTAAACTAAATATGTGATTTGCTTTTGTTTATAGCCTTGAATTATGTTATTCCACAAAGGCTGATATTAGTCTACTTTGAAACATGCAGTAATTAAATTTAGAAAATAAAAAAGAAAATAATTTGTTTTAAAAACAAGATTATATCTTGCTTATGTTTAAGCAAGCCATAAACCAAGAAAAAGCAAGCAAATATAAGAATGTGCCTATTGCAATTACATACTTACAACATTCATGTAACTGATTAAGTGTGAATGATGAAGCATACTCTACGGAGGGCATAGTGTAGTCATAATTTTTAATGAAGGAAACCTGGAGAAGAAAGTTAGAAAGTTGTTTACTGCTCTTTTGACTTTGCCTTTAGTTTGTAGGGGATATATTTCCCATGTTGAGAGAAAACTTGCAAAAGCTCCAGTGTTTTGATGTATGGTATCTGAACTCCAAAGAGAATGTAATCTTTGTGGCAAGTGATCCAAAAGAAGTCCTCATGGAATTTGAGCAAGCTCTGAAAAAGATAACCACAGCAGCAGGATGCTTCTCTAGAAACGAAACACTTCTAAGAACAAACAGTAAAGCGTGCAGTTCTAGTTTATTCAGTTTTTATGTATGGTGTCTATTTATAATTTCTATATTTCTAACAATTTCAGGATGATCAGAGTGATTTTCTCCTAAAATATGTAAAAATACAATTAGACAAATGTTTAGCTCCAACTCCTGGGGTCGAATGGTATGCTTTACATATTTAAATTTATAAGATCTAATATCCAAGGGATTCTTTATTATTTCTGTAACAAAAGACATTCATAATAGAAAAACATATGCTTAGTATAAACACATGGACATACTGTTAGTAACTCACAATAAAATTAAAATAATAATGCTAACATCACTATTAAATAAATATACCCAAATATAATGTTCTGCAGCAGTTTTTTCTAATGATATTTATCAAAGGAAATGAGTATTAATAGACTAGGTATTTATTATAAGACATTTAGATTAATGTGAAGTATTCACTATATTGAAAACTATACCTTAATTACATATTTGATAACTAGAAATTAAATGCCTGAATAATTGAAAGAATAATTAGTTTTATATGGCTGCATATGCTCCAATTAAAAGAAAATGAAACCAAAAACAATGACAAGGAAATACTGAGTCATTTTTCTTCTCACAAATCAATTCTTAATTCAATTCAAATATAAAAGATTAAATACCAAAGATAATTAAATTACCTTAAGAATTCTTCATGCAACATCCAGGCATTCATACACTTTTTATACATTTTGAAACAATTTATGTTTTCACAATGGATCCCCTTAAGTTGCATTCCCTCAGAAGCCAATGTTGAGACATGGACTTGAACACACATAGTTTCTTTGGGAGAGGATCCGATCCCAGGAAGCACCAATGGAGCAGAGGAAAGGTGCAAAAAGGAAAGAAAAAAGCCAATAAAAAGGTAGCATAATTAGTACTTATGAATAATTTGTATGAAATAATTTGTATGAATAATTTGTATTTATCTGGGGCTCAAGTCCTCAGGGATCTCAAGAGATTATAAACAGCACTCTTCACTGCTTTCACACCTGAAGGGCAAGAAATTTCATAATTGAAGGATGCTCCCAGAGAAGTTTATTCCTTGGAACTTTGAATTGTGCAAGGACCTTTCAGACAGAGAAAGTTCTCAGGCAATGAATGAGTTACTGGAGCTTGAAGTAGAAAGGCTTTGAGATGGCATCCATGAGACAGCAAATGGCAGGGACATGTAGATGGCTCTGCACATTTTTAAGCCATAATGGAATTCACAACATCTATTTGTTTTCTCCCAGAGACAATTTAAGAAATAGTAAGTTAAAGCCCCCAAGACTATGTGAGTTAAAGTTTTATCAACATTTAGTATAAACAGTGTGAATGCAGTATAGTGAAAAACACCACACTTTTTATTTATAACAAATTTTAAGTTATAATCCAATTCTACACATAAATTCTTAGAGCTGTGTGACTTTCAGAAAATGTCTTAATATTTCTTTTTTATTCAGCTTTTATTTTAGATTCAGGGAGTACATGTCCTGGATTGTTACCTAGGTATATATTTCCTGATGCAGAGGTTTTGGGTCTGAATGATCCCATCACCCAAGTACTAAGCACAGCACCCAGGAGTTTTCCACCCTTTTAACCCCTTCTCACCTCCCCCATCTGGTAGTCCCAAGTGTCTATTGTTGCCATCTTTATGTCCATTAGTACCCAGTGTTTAGCTCCCAATTATAAGTGAAAACATGGTATTTGGTTTTCTGTTCCTCCATTAATGTACCTCCAGCTATATCCATGTTGCTATGAAGGACATTATTTCATTCTTTTGTATGGCTGTGTACTATTCTATTGTGTATATTTACCACATTTCCTTTATTCAATCTACCATAGTTGATTCTATGTCTTTGCTTTTGTGAATAGCACTAAGATGAACATGCAAGTCCGTGTCTTTTTGGTAGAACGATTTGTTTTCTTTTGGATATATACCCCGTAGTGGGATTTCTGGGTTGTATGGTAGTTCTAAGCTAGTTCTTTGATAAATCTCCAAACTGCTTTCCACAGCAGCTGAACTAATTTACATTAAAAACAGTGTATAAGTGTTTCCTTTTCTCAGCAGCCTTACCAGCTTCAGCATCTGTTGTTTTATGACTTTTTGATAATGACCATTTTGACTGGTAATCTCACTGTGGTTTTATCTGATGTTTCTGATTAGTGATGATGAGGGTTTTCTAATGTTTGTTTCTCGTTTGTATGTCTTCTTTTGTACCTTGCCCATTTTATAAATTAGGTATTTTGTGGGGATATTTAATGGAGTTACTTAGTGGTTTTTCTGGCTTGTTTGATTAAGTTCCTTATAGATTCTGAATAACAGACCTATGTCGGATGCATAGGTTGCTAATATTTTATTGTATTCCATAGGTTGTCTATTACTATACTGATAGTTTTTTGTTTGTTTTGTTTTTTTATTTGTTTGTTTGTTTGATTTTTTGGGTTTTTTTTTTGCTATGCAGAAGCTCTTTTTTGATTTGTTCCCACTTGTCGATTTTGTGTTGTTGTTGTGGGACTCTCTCTGCTCAGTGCCCAGGCAAAGCTCCAAGCATTGGGAGCACCTATCTGCCTGGTGCAACAGCCTGAGTCACCCAACCTGTCTTCGTGCAAGGGAACACTCTCTGCTCCACACCCAGGTGGATCTCGAGGCATCTGGAGCAGCCACTCTCCTAGATTAGGAGCTTAGGTTGCCCTCCATCCCTGAGCAGAGAATTTACCACTTAGGAAGTTTCCCAGCTGCACGCCTAGGCATACCTCTAGGTGTTTGGTGACCACCCACTGGATCCTCCTTTGGCATTGGTGCTTGTGCCTGCCACAGAGGACCTTCAGTTGGACCTGCCCTTCCTGGCTCCTTGGTCCTCCAACACCACAACTAAGCAGGGATCTCAGAGCACTGTGCCTTCCACGAATCAGCCCGTTGTCTGAGGTAACAGAGAGCTTCTGCTAGTAAACAAGGATCAAGTATATATACAGTTGCGTTGGCCACAGTCAGTTCACTCTTGTACAATGAACTACACAGCCCAATATAAAAGCTGCCAAAAGAAGTGCATAGTGTTATAGAAGCAAAGCCAAAAGACCCTAAGCAGAATTCTCTACAGTCCTAATCTTTCTGAACCTCAGTTCTGTTGGTGAGAGAGAAAGGACTGCATTCAGGGAAATTATGTTACTATTAAATCAGGTTAAATACCTTAAAACATTTATGGAGCATAATGTAGCACAGGTATACTTCAGGTACTCAAATAAATAATTTCCTTTTTAGTAAGATCTAAAATTCTGGTTGGTATTAAACCATTTTTTTACCATTTGTTATTTTAAGATTAGGATGATTCCCTCAATAGTTAGACTATATTTCTTTGGTAGCATGTTTTATTCTATTTATCTATCCATTTATTCAGAAACTGATTTGTCATTATTCTTGACTATGAACCAGTTTGGTACATATTATTATTATTACTTGTATTTTATGTACATGAAAACTTAAGTATTGAGTAGCTAAGTGATAGGCTAGGGTGTTAAATCAAAAAGCATAAATAATTTAAAAAATATTAAAACCTGAGACCTTATTTACTTTCAAAAAAGAATAAGATGGAAAATAAAAGAAACTTAGAGTCACAAGGAAAAGGTAGGATGAATTGAAAGGAGAATTATTAAAAGGATCTGTATAAAATCAAAATATGTAAAATAAAAGAAAATTATTAGAAAAATAAAATTTACCAGTTAATAAATTAGTGAGCTATATAAGCCATAAGGAACAAGATTTTTGGTTTAAAAAATAGAAACACTTATAAAAAAGACAACAGAGAAAATTTCCTAGAAGATAGTGTAAGAGTACAATAACAAAAATTGTGAGAAAAATATAAAAATCAAAAGCAAGTTTTTACATTTTAATTTATAATTAATCTTAAAGAAGAGCTTTAAAAATGAATAAAGAGTAATTCAATTTCATTTTATCTTCATATTAATTATATCAATAGAAAAAAATACTTGATTTTGATGTCAAGTGATATTAAACTGATGATAATATAGTGTCAAAAAATGTTAAGTCTTACATAACCACACAAGAACTTGCACGTGAATGTTCTTAGCAGCATTTTTCATAAGTCAAAAATTGAAAGCAACTTAAATGTCCATCAACTAGTAAATTGATAGACATATCAATGGAATATTATCGCAGTGAATTACCCTTCAGTGGTAAAAAGAATGAACTATTAATACACGCTAAGTACAAAAGCCAGATTAAAGACACCACACGTTTAATGATTCTAATTTATAGAAAATATTCTGAAAAGTTCAATGATCTCAGCATGTACTAAAGCTAAAAATAAAAATGGTTCAGTTGTGAATGAAAAAAAAAAAAAGAAAATATTCTGAAAAGGCAAATCCACAAAGACAGAGTAGATTAGTGGTTTTCTATGGTGGGGAGTTGGTGACAGACGGCAAGGTGTAGATGAACAGTTAGTGGACATTAGTGATATTAACGGGGTGATGAAAATATTTTAAAACTGACTTCTGGTGATTTTGCACAACTTGACAAATTCACTAAAAAAAATCATTGAGTACACACATAATATTACATGTAAAATATACTCCAATCAAGTTATAAAAATGTTACATTTTGTATAAACAGAAAAATACTTAATCTCCAAAAGATAAAATGAGCAGCAAACTGACAGAAGAGCAGAAAATCAAACACCGCATGTTCTCACTCATAGGCGGATGTTGAACAATGAGAACACATGGATACAGGGAGAGGAGCACTACACACTGGGGTCAGTTGGGGGGAAATAGGGGAGGGATGGTGGGGGGTGGGGAGTTGGGGAGAGATTGCAAGGGGAGAGATACCAGATGTAGCCAATGGGGAGGAAGGCAGCAAATCAGACTGCCACGTGTGTACCTATGCAACAATCTTGCGTGTTCTTCACATGTACCCCAAAACATAAAATGTAATAAAATAAATAAATGGAAAAAAAAGTGAGCAAAAGACACACAATTCAATAAAGAGGTAAATTTGAAAAATGCATATCTCTTAACTATGTTAATTATGACAAATGCCAACAAAAATTTCTTGCAGAATATTCTCTCTCAATTTTCCAAAGACCTTGTTAGGAAAGGGAAAAATGGCTAGTCAAAAAGGAGAAAAAAAGACATTGGTTTTCATATTCCCAGCAAATACATGGTTGAGAAGGAGTTGGGCTATCCTCTCTAGACCAGAGGAGAAATACCAGTTCCTTCTGTGTATTGCAATGTCTACTTGCCAAAATACCAGAGATATCCTTGGGCCTCCCCTTCTCAGAATGACAACTGAGTAATAATATGATTTACTGGGAGTAGTCAAACAAACATAGGCCACGCAACCTGCCATATCAAGACTGAGCAGTGCTTTCATAATAGATCTTCTGCAACATTTAAAAGATGAAAAGGCATTTAAAAACAAATAACTATAACTAAATGCTTATTGCATATTTACATTTGACACATACTACATATGCAAACTTTCAGAATCTAGTTTATAGGCAAGTTGCAGGAGCAACTTTATATCCAAAGCATAGAGGCTAAAATCATTCTACAGCAGTGTCTGATGACAAAAGGAAAACATCATCACACAAAGTGTCTTAGCCTCAGGATTCGTATTGTCTCAGGGACTTCTTAATCAGTGGAAAAACATCTTGATTATATCTTTATCATAGCACTTAAAATCTTATAGTGAAATGTGCTGCTTTTGTATCAGGTTTTAATACTAAAGTCACTGAACTATAAGATCAGTTCTTTAGGGCAACTGTGTCTTTTATTCAATTTTGTTGTTCTAGCAACTAGCCCAGTGACATAGTAGGTGGTCAATAAATATTTGTTAAAATAAATTAATCTTTAACTTACCAGTGTAGTAATAAAGCACACAATTTCCCTGTGAATGTGCATCTTGGGATTGGGATAAACAGCCTGAACTCCTTTTTGTGTTTCCTTTTCTTGCAGAGTTATCTATCCTTTGCCAGCTACCCAGTTACCAGTTATAATGAAGCACAGTTACACGGCTTGCTCCTAGGCAAATGTTTGTATGCTAAATCAGTTAACCAGACAATATTTACCCTTTGCCAGCATGTGATCAATCTTTTAAACAAGAGAAATGTAAATGTGATTAAGCATTGTCACCAAATATTTATAAATGCAAGTGGTTTAAAAACCATCCAAATAATGTCATTTCTAACAATTTATAAAAGTAAGATTGTTTTGACACTCAAATTTATGTCAGTTTATACATATATATTGCATCTTTTAAAATAGTTTTCTTCAACTATTCCATGATTGACTTTTTTTCAAAGCTTTCCAAGGCACATGAGAAGTTTTTCTTTTCATAAACAGAAGTTACCTGTTTATTCATTTATATTTTAGCATAAAAATAAATAAATCGTACTGCTATCAAAACTTAAAACTTGGTGCTGTGGCTTACACCTGTAATCTCAACACTTTGAGAGGCCAAGTCAAAAGAATCATTTGACACAGGAGTTCATGACCAACCTGGGCAACACAGTATGACACAATCTCTATAAAAAATTTTAAAATTAGCTGGACATGATGGCACACACCTGTAGTCCCTACTACTCATAAAATTGAGACAGGAGAATCACTTAAGCCTAGGAGGTCAGGCCGCAGTAAGCTATATTTGCACTACTACATGTGCTCCAGATATATATATATATATGCACATATGTGTGTGTGTGTGTGTGTGTGTGTGTGTGTGTACAAGTTAAAGTTAAAATGTTCACTTTAGTTAAAGTTAAAAATCCATCATAACATAATATCCTAAATGTTGGGCAGTTTGGAAATAACCATTACCAGGATCTTACTAACATTATACAATATATGCTATAAAGTAATTGTCATTTTGTTCCATTTATGATATGTTATTTCAATTTTGAAAAATATTATTAAGCACAGAGATAAATTAAATTATTCAAAACTTGTGACATTTTATTTTGTTATACTATTAAGAATATCTTTTATTTGATTCTGTTGGGTTGTTCTAAAGATAGGCCTGAATTTCCCAGAATTTTAGCAGCAGTAGTAATTCTTTCAGTGAATCTTTTTGCATTTTTGTTCAATGTTCAAAAATAATGTGATAATATTAAGTATTACAACTTAAAAACCAAAACAGGAGGCTGTTTTAACTTGTGAAGTCACCATTAAAATTAAAGCAATAATATTTACTAGAATAATGAGACTCAAGATGATAGTGATTGGCAGAGAATGGGAAGAGAAAGAACATAGACATTTTAAAATGTCAAAAAGTGAAAAGAAGTAAAATGATGAAGGTGTGAGGAAGGCATGAGGAAAAGTAGGCAATGTATAGGCAGATAGCTTAGGATAGAAAGCAGAAGCCAACGTAAAGAAAGAAAACAAATATAGATAAACAATGAATAATTCATCAAACAACATCCTACAGGAGGCTGAAAAGAAAAAAGAGAAGGAGCAATATAACCAAACGAAGACTAACATTTGAAGGTGCAGAAGAGCACCTGGCACTGAGAGTCAATGCTGGAGCAGAGTGAGACGGCACCGTCACAGGTTTTGGGCCTGGAATGGGTGAGGGGGTCCACAACAAATGCTGTGAAGATGGGCAGCCTGATGTGGGCTATCATCAGAATCTGAGTGCAGTAAATATGGCACCAACATGAGGGCAGAGCCTGGGGTGGGCTATATATATACATATACATATATATACACACACGTGTATACACTCATATATATGTATATGTGTATATATGTGTGTGTGTATATATATAAACCCCCATAGTAATAAGCGCACCCAGTATCAACATGCTGAATTATAAATATCATTATCCAGTAAAAGAAACAAAGGCTTTTTGGAGAAATGGTTGAATCTGGAGGTGGAGCAGGGAAATTAGGAGATAAGCCTGAAACATTTATCATGCCAGATAGCAATTAAGCACTTAAAGAAAAATGGAGACATGTCTGGAAAACACAGAAGCCAGCTTGAAGGAACTCTCCCTCACTGGCCAACTATAAGAAAATATCAGTAGCAAAATAAAAATTAATAATAAGTTGTTATCCATGAAATAAAATGAGAATGCATGCATCCACACTGAAATAATATGTAAATATATTAATATATTGCAAGTTGCATATTAAAAGTATAATGAGTTACTCCAAAATACTGTACCTCTACACAAACTATTCAATAATTACAGAGGGCAAAAGAATCCCTTCACAGGAGAGAAAGCTGTAAGGCATGACTTTTAATGAAATAATCAAAGTAAATAACACAGTAATAAGAAAGGTAACCTGAACCTGTACGCAACTGAGAGAAGACAATGAGAAGAACACATATTACTTGTCTAATACCCTTGCCAATGGAACATAATCTAAATCTAGTTATGAGAAAATATCAGTCAAACAAAAACTGAAAAAAAACCTGTTATCTTTAAATTTCAGTCATAGAAGTGAAAGTAAAACTGCAGAAAAGTTCCGGCTGGAAGAGACTTATAAAAAGAACTGTCAACTAAATACATTATTGTGAACAATACTGTTTTGCCATAAAGTACGTTACTAAAAAAGATAGAATTTGAGTGAGGTCTGAAGATTAGATGTAGTAATGTATGACTGTCAATTTCTTGATTTTGATAGTCATATTTGTGGTTATATAAGAAGACAAGTTTGTTCTAGTCTAAAGAATTTTCTAAATCATATTCAGGGTGATGGAGCATCAGGTCGGCAACTTATTTTCAGATGGTTTAGGAAAAAAGTCATTTGTGCTACAACTTCTCTATAACTTTCAAATTGTTTCTAAAATTATATAAAAATAAGAAAATGAACATGAAGAAACTTGATGTGGTAATGGAGCTATTATATATCTTGATTGTGCATACATTGGTCAACACTCAATGAAGCATGCACTTAAAATTAGTACATTTCATTGTGTACAAACTACAGTTCTACACAAGTGCACTTCAGTACTGCTAGTTAAAAATACATAGCTGTATTTGAAAATAAGAAAGAAATATCTTTATTAAAAATGCAAATTAAACTCATAATAGTGAGAAGGTGAATTTTGTGATTTGATGTGAGACAAACGGCGTAAGAGTTTGAAGGCCACCTGAGAAAAGAAGATAAACAACTTGCATTTGGCAGAAAATTACATTCAGGATCCACTCATTAAGTCTAAAACTGGAAGAGTGTTATCCATTTATTTAAAAAATTAACATGCTCATTTATTAAAAAAAAAAAAAAAAAAAAAGCTTCAATGGGCTTCCCAAGATGTAGCTGTGAACACATGGGATCAGAACCTATAGGTGAAGCACCTCTGGCCACAAGGAAGCCTTTGGACTAAAGACCTATACATTCAGAGGGACCAGGATTTAGGCAAACAGCAAATTACCATAAAGGGAGAGATTTGGTCAGAAGACTAACTCTTAAACATAAAATACCAAACTTGAAAGGACATATACTTCCATGAAAGACAATCAACACATTGAACAAAATGTCAAAAGAAAGGGAAAAGATACTAGAGTAATCCAAAATAACTATAAAGCAGCTGTATTTATAGATATTGCATACCATTATAAATAATATATGAAAAATAAGAATTTCTTAAACAAGAAAGGACAGTTATGGAGTTAAAAACATAGCAAATTTCTATAGGAACTCTGGGAATTAAAAATCAGTAAAAATGGCAATATATGGAATACATAGTTACAACTAAAAGAGAATTTAACAACCGGATATGACTGAAGAAAAATTAATTGATTACCAGTTGTAATGGAGGAAATCTTTAAGAATACATAAATGTGTGTGTGCGTGTGTGTGTGTGTGTGCGTGTGTGTGTACCAAGTTTAATAATTGATGATAATATAGAAAAACTAAGAGACAGACAATGGAGCAAGAAATTTCAACGTATCTAATAAGGAAGCAACAACAAGTGATATTTGAAGAGATAAAGACACTATGTTTGTATGTGTGTGTAAAGAGAGAGATATCTCAGAATTTACCAGAAAATCATTATGTTACCAGCTGCGAATCCATATTTGTCTTCAGCAACCTCAATTCTTGCGTCCTCAGAAGAAAGAATTTGACTGAGGGTCATAAGTCAGGAGAGATGGAAGCAAGAAACCTCACAGGTGCTCAGAGAAAGGACAATTCAAGAAGGGAAGTCAGAAGTTAATCATGAAGGGGCAGAGAATCCATAAATGCTAAAGGTCTTACATATATTAAACCAGAAAGGACTCATTCCATACACCAGGAATTCAGCCCTGGCCACCACGGTAAAATGGTGAAGGCTTAGCTGCTGAGCTACAGAACTGGGCAGTTTTCATTGCTCTTTCCAGCAGGACCCTGGAGGCAGCCAGTTTTGATCTGGCAATGGCTTTTAACTCACTTAAAATAATTTTTAGTGTTGCGGGCATGGTGGCTCATGCCTGTAATTCCAGCACTTTGGGAGGCTGAGGCAGGCGAATCACCTGAAGTTGAAAGTTTGAGACCAGCCTGGCCAACATGGCGAAACCACATCTCTACTTAAAAAAAAAAAGAAAAAAGAAAAAAGAAAAAAAAAAATTAGCCGGGCGTGGTGACCTCAGCCTGTAATCCCAGCTACTCAGGGAGATGAGGCAGGAGAATGGCTTGAACTTGGGAAGTGGAGAATGCAGTGAGCTGAGGTTGAACCACTGCACTCCAGCCTGGAAGACAAGAGCAAAACTCCATCTGAAAAAAAAAAAAAAAATTGTGCTAACTCTAACATAAACTCCAAAATTCCTGTCCTTTGAATGGTGGAGACCAAAAGAAAGTACTGCCACATGGTTACAAGGTCAAGTTCCCAAGGACATGAAAGAAGACAAGAGGGAACTTCATTTAGTTTTTTTGTCTGTTTGTTTCAAGGACCTGCAGTAAAGTTTGTAACTGAACAGTTTGCCAGGCTGCCTTGAACAGTGAGCTTATGAGATCCTAAGCCTATGTTCTGTCCTAAGGTACTGCTCTCCAATATAGCACAACACAGAAAGATACATTTATAGCACAAAATACACCAGATTCTCTGCAATCTAAAACCAGCTTCACAAATCCTTTTTCTTACTAATGAAAATGTTGGAGAGAAGACAATGATTTTTAGCATTGCTACAGTAGGTCTGCACAGAGAGAGAGGCCAGAATTCCAACAGGAAAGAAATTTTTACCCTTTTGTCGGCATGCCAGGTTTCTGGGTTCCCTTTCTCTCAGCGGCCCTAGCGACCTTGCTCTCTGTATTGTAACCCTGCGGGCCAAGCAGCAAAACAAAGGAAATATATATATATCTTTTTCCATTTCATGGACGCAAAGGCCAAAAGCCTCTCAATATTGTAAGATGCTGCCCAAGTGGTTGCATAGGTAACCAAATTAAGATTTTCCATTTTGAACAGAGTAAAATACACCTGGAAAAACATGGACATTAGCCATGCCTCTTAGCAATCAATACCGAACTGGAAAGGTTCAAACTGGCTCCCAATTGGCCATTTTAGAACACACACAGAGAAAACAGGAGAATAGAAAGTACAGGTTCTAACACAAAAAGATAGGAAAAGGAAAGGAGAGAAAGAGGGAGAGAAAAGCATTGACTGCAGTGGATTGGGGAAGGCAAGGAGCTCAGTGGTGCCAGAGAAAGACCCGCCCATTGCTGCAGCCGTGAATCAAAAGTTCAGGCAGCCGCTTGTTAGTAGCAAAGGGATCTTTTCCAGCAGTCCCACTTCATCGTAAGTTTCCTTCTCTGGAGTGGGAAAAGCTCTCCATGTTCCATGATCCTGCACATGCCTAATCCTGTCACCCATAACTGTAATTAGACAAAAGTCATTTTCCTTCTGTTCGGAAGTTATGGTTTGTACTGCATGCTACTGTGCATGTCCTGTGAGTGGGGATCAGATAAAGAGGTTATCTGCATACCGTAGAATTTATCCCCACTCCAGAAATCGCTCAGTTAGATTTCTGCTAGGGCTTATCTAAGTGTGGGCTATTTCTAAACCCCAGAGGTAGAACTGTCCAGGTTGAAGTTATTGGTTAACAGTTTAGTTAGCTTGCCATGGGGAAATAGAGATATTAGAGAGAAACATGAATTCAGAGGTTGAGTAAATATTAATTGAGCACAAATCTTGGAAAGTATATTTATGCCCCAAAGAGATGTGGGATATTTCAGCTTTACCAGGGATTGGTGGGAGAATTGTAATTGATCCCTTAAGTAATATAAAGGGGTATAAATCTTTTCTTTTGAAGGAAGGGACTATCATTTGCCCTGATTATCCAAATTATTTGAAGGAGAATTGCTTAGAGAAGGAGATTAGCACAGAGTAGGCTGCTTTTGAATGCAAAATGACATTTATAATTTTACTTACCACCTCCAGAGTTGTGCTCGGCTTTGTTCTGTTGATGATGATATCTGAGCTGGTAGCTGGCTGGAGCAGAGAGCCCCTTTTACTCAAGGCCATTAAGGGTTGAGATTCTGTCCTGGGGGCCCTTCAGCCCTCAGTCTAGTTTCCTTAACAGTGCCTGAGCTTGTGGTAGAGAAGGCAAGCCAAGCAGGGCTTTTCCGTATTTTTGCCATCGGGGCTGTTTGCCTTCCAGTGGCCTGGCTTCCTGCTCCAATGGCAGTTACCTGGAAGCATATCCTTAGGGCAACCTGGAGGATGCTGGAGGGCTTGCAAAGCAACCCATAGTTGAGCCTTCCTCCTGTCTCTGCCTTTCTCCTTTTTCTTAGTCCCATCCTCTATTCTATTCTCATTTATAAAAGATGCAGAAGGCTGATTTGAGGACCTTCTGTACAAGGTCACTGGGTTCTAAGGGTGACTTTTGTAATTGCCTCCCAGTTCGTTTTTTTTCTTTTAGTTTTTGAGATGGAATCTTGCTCTGTCACCCAGGCTGGAATGCAGTGGCATGATCTCGGCTCACTGCAACCTCCACATCCCAGGTTCAAGCAATTATTGTGCCTCAGTCTGCTGAGTAGCTGGGGCTACAGGCACAGATCACTACACTTGGCTAATTTTTGTATTTTTCAGAGCCAGGGTTTCACTATGTTGGCCAGGCTGGTTTTGAACTCCTGACCTGGTGATACACCTGCCTCAGACTCCCAAAGTGCTGGGATTACAGGCATGAGCCACCTCACCTGGCCCTCCCAGTTCATTTTTAAGCCAAATGGTATTACAAAGAAAAACAAGTTTTTTTGCTTTAAGGTTTGAAGGAATCAAACTTTTCCTAGTTTGGGGGGATGCAACTAAGGGGCATTTCCTGTGGTATGAAGATGCAGTCACCCAGTGGCAAAGAGACAACAGAGGAGGCACAAAGGAAAAAGAAAAAAGAAGGCATTCCCTCTACTTTCCTGTGATCCTGAATGCGATGTCCCACATTGTTATTTGGGTTCAGGAATAAACCAGTCTTACCATGTACCATTGGTTCCATCTCATTACAATTATGCACTTGAGAACAGAGGAGATACTGGAGTGAACAGAAGACTCTATTCATCCTTGGGATTCTGGAATAACCAGTCTTACTTTGTACCCCTAACCTTTCATCTGTGTTCTAATGGCAACCTGTTAGCCCGGGACCAACCTTCATCTCTATCCTACGGGCTTCTTGTGCCTGCAGCCTTTGGCCAGCCTATATCCTTGACTTCATGATCTTATAGCCACTCTTGCTTAGAGCATTCCAGCAAAAAAGAAAAAAAAAAAAAGCTTTTTCTCAGATTCCCATTTCCCACATTATTTCAGTAGATAAGAAGCCTGTTTTGCAGGGGCTGTACTTCCCTGCCCCCTCCCTTAGAATATGGCCTTGAAGGTTTTAATGCATGTTGGGAAGGATACGGATGTAATTAGAGAAATGGAGGCTCATGTAGAGACTTTATATGCTCACAAAACCAGCAGCCCTTGGATTCAAAAGAGCAACATTTATTTATCCTCGACATAAAGTGGTAACCTCCAGAGGACCTGGAGCTTGGGATAAGAACTCACAAATGGCAGAGGAGGAATTTCCCCTTCTTTCAAAGGAGTGCTAGCTCAAAAAAGCCAGTAGGTGGGATTCTTCAAGGGCCGCAGAGTGAGACCCTATGTAGGCAGACAACCTGCTTCAAAAGCCACAAGAAAACTTGGCCTTGGGGCATAACAGGAACAAGAACCATATGGTAAGACATAAGGAGCTGGCAGAGCCACAGTTCCAATTAATGTCATTCCAAGCAATCTGCCAACAGACAAGGGAAGGTCATCAGAGCTGGTAGAGTAAGAACAAGTATAAATCTCAGGGGATATCCCCAAGGGAGCCTGTGTCTTTGCTGCCGTGCAAAGGCCGTAAGAGTCACGAGGACACAAATAACAGGGAGTGTGTGTTTAAGAAGTCCCATGGCATTCGAAGTGAAAGCAGAGGCATCCTGAAGTGGATGGTCCAGGGAGCGTACAAGGCCATTTTAGAACACACGCAGAGAAAACAGGAGAATAGTCCGTGTGGGTTTTTGGAAAACAGACAACTTTACTTGAAAAGGCAGAGGAAACCCAAGACACTGTATTGTTTTAGGCTTTTAGTCCTACCACTCTTGTAAGCCTCCTGTCTAAGAAAGCCATTAGTGCCTCAGTTCTGCTCAATGTGAACCCCAAGATCCTTCCTACTCCCACAAGCCACCCATGTGTGTGAGCTGAGAGATCAGCTTGGTGGAGAAGAGTCACTTATGAGTGAGAAGAACGGTTCTGGGAGTTGGTTAATAAGCAGGAGAGTAAAGAGAAAGAAGAAAACCGTGTACAGGTTTTTGAATGCCTCCAGCCAAAGAAGGCGAGGCATAAAAGTGTCAACACTAGGGAATGCGTCTGAGCCATGCAGCACCATAGTGTGTTAGCGATGGATGTTATCCAAGTCACACGGCAGCAAAATGTAGGAGCTGTGGAAGTTATCCAAGTCATGGCACCAAAATCTATTACCAACATCAAATCCTTACAAATCTGCACCAACCTCAAGTCACGCCTCCTCAGAAGAAGGAATTCAACTGAGAGGCATAGGTAGAAAGAAAGATCAAGTCAAGTCCTAAAGCAGGAATGAAAGCTTATTAAAAATCTTCAGAGCAGGAATGAAAGGATGGAAAGTACACTTGGAAGAGGGTCAAGTGGGTGACTTGAAGACCCAGCGTGTGGTTTGACCTTTCGACTTGGGGATTTCTATGTTGGCATACTTCTGGGGTCCTGCATCCCTTCTCCCCTGATTCTTCCCTTAGGATGGGCTCTCTGCATGTGCAATGGCCTACTGTGCTTGGGAGGGGAGCATGCACAGTGTGTTTACCGATATTGAATGCATACTCACTTGAGGCATTCTCCCCTTCAGCCAAATGGCCCAGAAGCTCACGTAACAATTGTACTCGGCCATTTTGCTTCTTAATGCTCATGCATGAGCTTACTCGCCCAGCTCCTGAGATCTTATTAGAAAGTTTCTGATCACCAGTTGTAGTTTTTTTCTATCTATAGGGAGATTGCCTTTCCCTGGCACTAGCTGTGATCAATTATTTTGATAAAGAGGCAGTTATCAACTGCCTGACCATCACCTAACTGTTGCCTGGCATTCCTGGTTGCAGGGGGAGCCCTCTCCTACCCTGTTCATGAGTGCCTGATGACCTACTGTAACAATTCCATAGGCTGAAGGATTTCATAGGGTGAACAATCATAGACTGTAGAACAAATTTTTTTTGAAGGAATATCTCGTCACCTCATACATATACTGCTCAACATGAAGAATGAAGAAAAGAGAATAGCCCCCATTCACCAAGAAACAAAGGTAGAGGCTACGAGAAAAGCATTGAGAGGATAGAATTGTAAATATAAAAAGTTTATGTACTGTAACATGTTCAATGAATACATTCAAAACTTTTAAGACATTAAGAATCATAAATCATTCTTTCTACAAAAGGAAAAATGAAGCCAAAGGAAGTAGAATTCAAGAGCAAGAGTGAAAAGAATTTATTCCAACATGATGAGGAACAAAATGCTAAGGTAAAATCATATATTAAGGGGGAAAAAAACATAGTTTTGAAAAGACAAAATTAGCAAACTACTTAATAGACAAAATTTAAAAGAGAATACTTTATGATATAATCTTAATAGTGAAAAAAGATGTAACTATATATATAAAATGTGAGTTGCATAAATTTAAACATTTTAAAAATACAGATTAAGGAAAGATTTTTCTTCAAAAAATGATATTGCAGTATCCACAATGAGAAAAAGTAAATCTGAATAGGTTAAAAACCATTAAAGAAACTGTAACACTATTGAAACATACTACCAAATGAGGCAAAGAAATAAAGCAATGGTATTTAATTCCTCACTTATTATTAATTATATAGTCCTTACTTTCTCCATTTGGTGAGTATGAGAAAGGAGATCAAGGAAATTTGTTTTTGGTTTATAAAGTGAAAAAAAAAACCCTAAATTTTGTTTACCTTTTGAATCTTTCAATATAATCCAATTATCAGAAATTTTAAATGCCACTAAGCCAAAGCAGAAGTAAAAATATCTTTGAAATTACACAATTAAATTTTAAGGAAAAATTATTAGTCCTTAACTGAAATTAATTCAAAATTAAGCTCTATTCTAGCATAAGTAATTTGTGACTTTTATAATTCATGAATAAATAACTATTCTCCTTGGGGAATAATTAATTCATTTCATCAATTAATATCTATATTTCATCTAATATTTTTCTAGAAAAAAATAGAGAATTTGTCACTGTTAATTAGTAGTTATTTACTTGCACTTAAAAATAAAACAAAATATAACTCCAAAGAAATGTCTTATTTTTTAAAAAACTACATATACTGAATTTTACAGAGACAGGGTCTCACTATGATGCCTAGGCTGGTTTCAAACTCCTGTGCTCAGACAGTTCTCCTGCATTGGACTCCCAATATGCTGGGATTAAGGGGGTGAGCCACTGTTAGCCTAAAAATATATGTTTATAATTTAAAAGCTTTTTAAACTTGAAAAAATGTTTTCTATGTAAAACATGCACCTGTAAAATTACATGTTTAGTAGGGTTAATCTGACTTATAATTTTTAAAGCATTGATATTCTAAGATTTCAATTATTAAACCTGTTTTATAAAATGGTATTCTGAATACCTGGGGAAAAAAATTAACAGATCAGACATGATGTTTTGTTTTGTTCTCTTTTTATGTTTTTCGAATTTCTTCTTAAACAGGTTTCCACCAGATTTACAATGTTAGCTGGTTTATTTTTGATAGTGGATGTGAGCATAAATCTCTTTTTGTCGAAAAAGAAGGCATCTAATCTGTGGGTCATTTGAACAAATTCACTGTATGCTTATCCCAAGTTTTTCTATATTCCAGTGTTTTAAGGAATTGCATACCTATGTCATCTTCTAAATTACATTTTACTTCCCTCTTAAAATAAGCAGCCTTTTTCAGACCACAGGTTCCAGTTATGTTCTCTGGATTGTGGGTCCAAAGTCACTTCAGCATTCAAAGTCTTCGCTGGGCTGTTTGGCTGTCTCCTACAGGAACTCTACTCATTGACCAGCAGATGGCCTGTTAGTCCGCTTCTCAAAGTCTTTGGCATTCTAATGAGAATCACATCTACACATGTGCAGCTCAGCAGAGAGCCCAAGTCCACAACAAATTCACAGGGTTTGCTTTCCTTTAGCAATCCTCTCTCCACAATCTCTCCCACACTTTCTGGTTTTCTAATGCACTCCCTTTTATTCTAATTAGAAAGATGTGGCCAGTTAGTAGGAGAAGAAAACACCAGCAGTGGTTTGCCCTGCACTTTTAGGAATTGGAGTTCAACTGATCAAAGAGGAAGATTTCCTCTCAGAATTTCGGCTCCTCAAGATCCTGTTGAAAGGCTGGAGCTGCCACAACAGCATGGCTTGCAACTTGTGATGGAAGAAATTTGAGAAAAGGAGAGAATAGAGAATTGGAATTTCCCAGGCTCCTTGAGCTACTACTAGAGTGCTTCTTGGGCTCTCTTTCTGTCTATGTCCCAGGGGCCACTTCTGTGCTTCAAATTACAATAACTTGAGGTGAGGGGACACCATCACAAAAAGAAAACAAAGGTAAAATCCCTTAGGTTCTAATTTCTGGTCTTCTTCCCCAAACTACCTGCTACTATCCAATTTACAGAATTTCAAGTAGTTGCTTTATACACTCTGTCTAGATTTCATAGCTGCATTCAGTAGCATAGACAGGTAAAATGGGCTTATTTCAAGTTGTCTAGAACATGAACTGCTGGGGGAAACTAAGAATGTAAGTTGGAAAAACAACAGACCCCACCACAGTAGCCTACTCTTAAGACCACAAATAACATTCCTTTTTTTCCTCCCAGAGTACCCATTCTAGATTTCCCTCACCCTCAGATGGCACCTTGTCTAGTCTTAGTTGTTTTCCTGGTAGTTTGCAGTAGAGAATCTTAGCACAAAACCTCTATGCGTTTTTCAGGGCATGATTGCTACACTTGTCTATTTCCCATTGACTTGGGCAGTGGGAAACCAAGAAATGCACACTTGGATCATGTGGATATCAAACAAATTCCTCCCAAAGTATGACAGTGTTCCTACCTCCTCCTCATAGGAAGATCAATTATACCTGTCTTAAGATGTTATTACTAATTTTGTTTGAGGATGGTATTTTGAGAGATCCTTTATCAACAATTCAGAATGAAAGGGCAATAATTGATAGTGAGGTGAATGACTTAAAAATCACAAAGGCCACTGTTTGAATGTATTTACTAATTTGCCACTTTAGGAAAGTTTTTAACCTACTTGATCTTGATTTTATAATCCGTAAACTGGGCAGTAAAAATTGAACCTGAATGTATGGGATGGTATCTGGGTTATGTGAAACAGCCTATGGAAAAAACCTATGGAAAATACAGTGCCCGATACTGTATGTGCCTGATACTTATGTGGCCTTCTGATTTTTTTTTTTTCTTTTTACTATTATTATTCTTCATGACACATCGTTATGGTGGCCATAGTTCCCAGTTTTCCTCAGGATACCCACTTTATGTGTGCTTACCCAGTGCAATGAAAATAGGGGCCCTTTTCACTTTGAAAGGTATCCACATTAATATTTCATGCTCGCCACATTCTTTGCTATCCTGATGTACCCTTGAGTTGACTTCCTTAATATTTCTATTATCCATTAGCTTCTCTATACTCTCTTTTCTTTGGTTCTGTGAAATTGCTCAGAATGTTCTGCCTGGATTTCTTCTATAGCCTTTTAGCTAGTCTCATTGCCGTCACGATTGATCCTTTGATCCTATTTCAACACTGACAGCAGAATGAACTTTCTAAGTTCAAATAAATTCATATCACTAAGATCACTCAAAGACTTTCCAGAGATGTTTTTATACAAATTATTTATCATGGTAGATACGATTCCCCGTGATCTACAGCCTGCTTCCATCTTCTTTCGACAGGCCACTGCCTTGGAGTCTGTCTTCTGGGTGTGACAAAAGAAAGGCATTGCCTTTTCTAGGTAACATTAGTAATCCATTCCCCAAAATTAGACACTCAATGAGAACATCAGCTAAGACTCCATTTCTCAGTGAACAAAATTACCAAGGCCTACTTATCAAGCTAAAACCCTCTGCTAATTTTTGAAAAATGGAACTACAACATTTGAAAAAAACTTAGATTCATTACAATTGATAGGGTTAGAGTGCATGATGGGTAAACGTATCTCCTCTCATTACTAAACAATCAATATGTTTGTTAACAAGCAGTTGACTTTTATTCAGTAATGCGTAGTGTTTGCATGCCAAGCCATAAATCTTGATATTTACAATATAGCAAGGCAAAAAATCCACAAATACATTTTTGTTAGAACAAAGAAAATAAAAACATTTAATAAAAAAAGCAAGGTGATTTCATGAAAAAATGTTTTACTCTCAACTAAGAAGGAGAATAAAAGCTTAGAAAGGTTGAAGATGGAGAAGGGGATAGATTTTAAGCAGGCCCATTATGTCACTGGTTATGAAATGTTATGGTGCTGAATAGATGGGTGTTAAAGAGTCGATTTCAGCTAATTACCACACTCAGAGGAACTGACAGTTTCCACTATTTTGGTGCATCAGAGGACTCTATGACAAGGCTCAGTAACTCTGCAGGGCACGTGCTCAATGCTCCAGGATGCACAAATTGCAAAATGCATCTTTGCTCATATTCTTGCTAGTCATTTTCTTTGTATATACTTGTAGTGTTTCAACTGTAATCACTTTCATCAAACTCCTTGTTACCTTTTGTGTGAGCTTCCTTTCCATTTTTTTGTTTTCACTTTTGTTACTCATTACATGACTCTAGGAAAGAACAGAAGCTAAAAGGGAAAAAAGAAAACATTCAGGATGATGACGAAGTATGCAGAGAGGAACGAATAAGGTGTGGCAATGTGAATCTTCTCACAGCACCAGTAGCAGTGGAGATGCAAGTCCCCATTGCTGATAGTTTCATTTTTCAAACATCTACACGTGAATCTGACATTTTACCAATTGTTCTGGAAAATAATGAAATGTCCAATATATTTTTTTTGCATTTGAGGGTATAAATATAAATTTTGACTGAAATTCTTTCACTAACAGATAAATTTGTCCTAAGAAGTCTAGACATGTAAATATTTTACTAGGAAATCATTAATAGAAAGAAGCTGTTAAGGAGAAGCTTTTATGGGTACTGCCATAGAGGCACTAGTTTTCCTTGTGCCTATTCCTGAGGTTTATCTACTCTCTCTTCATGCCATATCCTTTAAACCTGGAAATTTATTTCCATTTTTAAGATATAGTTTACCTTTCATACATATCCAGGATTAAATTCCTGAAAATTATAAACATCTTCCTTAACCTATGTTCATGTCCTATATTCTCCTCTTCTTACCTCTGTCCAGTCTAGGTAACATTTAGTTGTCTATTGTCTTTATTCCATGTACTGTACTTCTCAAAGTCCCTGAGAGCAGAAACTACATGTAGCTCATTTCTGAATCCTCATGTCTAGCACATGGCGGCACTTACAAAACATTCAGTTAGTGAAGGAAGAAAAGAAGGAATCCAAACTGAGCAATTATCTATAACAGAAAAGGGCTCAGGAGACAAGCTGGAGCTGCTGATACATATTTATATAAATCTTCTGTGTAAAGCAGGTAGCTGAAGCTTTATGAGAAGATGAGATCACTCTAGGAGAATGTAAGTAGCAGTGGTTCTCAAATCTGGCTACAGTTTAAAGTTACCTAGGAAGCTTTAAAAAAAAATACCTAGGAAGCTTTAAGAAAATAAATAAAATAAAATGCCCAGGTTTCAACCTACAAACATTTCTGTGGGTGGAGCCAGGTGTTCCTATGTTAGAAAAGTTCGCCTGGTGATTGCAATGTGAAGTTACAGTTAAAAACACACTGATAAAGTTTTTAAAAAATCAGCAAATATAAAAGCTTTAGAATAAAATCATAGAAGGATCAGAATAAGAAAGAGTAGCCAAAAATAAAGAAATAAATAAATACAGAAGACAGGAAGAAAAGAGGGAGTGAGAAAGGAAGGTAGGGATGGAAGGTGGCTCAGAAAAGCAGGAAAACCTGAAGCTCAGTGTCACAAAAGCCAGGTAAGGAGAGAGTCTTGGGAAAGATGAGTTGTGTAGTAAAGTATAAAATGCCAGACAGATTTCCTGAAAAGTAGAATCTAAAAGAGAGAAACAGACTCTAAAGATAATTGTCAATTTTATTCAAAGCTATTCAGGTAGTGGGATGCTAAGAAATATATTGAAATTATAATGAGTTAAACAATAAATTAAGTGTAGAAACTACTAATTTTCCTATAAGCTATAAGAAATACTAGTTATAAGGTATTGCCAGGAAATTAAGTCAATATTTACTTTGTTTCTTTATGACACAGTCATTTCTTTATTATTCTATAATACTACAGTATACATTTTCAAAATA
Organism: Sapajus apella; assembly: GCF_009761245.1. Taxonomy (NCBI): domain Eukaryota; kingdom Metazoa; phylum Chordata; class Mammalia; order Primates; family Cebidae; genus Sapajus; species Sapajus apella. Next base: position 332,270 of record NW_022437071.1, on the reverse strand, counting down.
AAATGTAATAATACATAATCCTAAAAATATAATACCCCAAATAACATGAATAACCTTCAGTGCAATCAGAAAGTAATCTGCTGTAGGTAAACAGAAAGTAATCATGCGTAGGTAAATACATATAAGTCTGCAGAAACACAGAGAAGGGAACTAATCTGTTTCTTATTATTCCACTGGTTAAGACAAAGGCTGATTTGCATATTTTTTTTATCAGATAAGAAATGTTTGTCATCTTATTTCACTATTACCTAAATAGTAAATACCAGGATTTTTCTGATCAAAATATCTTGTTGCTATTATTCACCTTAAAACAAAGATAATGCAGGTCTGAATATATGGTAAATTTTCCACCTCTCCTAACTGTTGAAAAAGTAATTGCTCTATAAGTCAAGATAAGGTATGAACTAATTTGTCTCCTGCTGAAAGCAGATACTATCAGACCCCAATAAAACTTCATTCAAATATCAACAACAGCACATTTAAGATACAACATGTACATTCTAATTGTTGGTTGATACATTTTTATTTGTGTTCATTACTTTAGACAAAATTGAAACTCAAAGAGTATGGTTGAATCAGTTTACAAATTAATCAGTCACCTGGAATTGGAAAGACGTGCATTTTGCTCTAATTTGCATTTCCAAACTTCCCATTTTGGAGGATATTTTTGTATTTGTACCTATGACATACATTAAAGTACTGTGCATTCATTAACTCATCTACAGACAATGGAATGTTGTATTCGATTCTTTGGTAAGACCCATTACCAAAATGCTCAGGAGGTCTGGTAGCTCACAAATTGGGAAATTGTACCAGAAGTTCACAGAATTTATTTCTTCTTCTAACGATTGGTCTCTGAAAGAACAGATTTATTTGACAAAACAGGAAGAAAACTGTGAAACATTAAGACTTGCATTTTAATTTTTAAAAATCAACCATTTGCCACGAAGTTCTGAGTTTTCTGAGTATAGCTGCAGATTTCTTATATCAATAATATCAGTCTTCATCTTACTTATCTCTGTCTCAGCTTTGTAAAATAAAAATTCAGACGTGTGTAAACTGTCCTGCAGTGAAAAGCAAGAAAGGGTGAAGTAGGTAGTAAAGTAGGAGTCTCAACTCCACAAACTAGATAAGATACTGGGCACTTCTACATGGCCTTTTGGTTTAAAGATTCTTCCTTTTGGAAAAAAGATACATGACTCTTTTGACCCTGCATCCCTAGGCACCACTGTTTTCACTATCATTGATTAACTCAACCTATTTTCTATCCATCTTTTGCCATTCTGTTTGATCTCATGTCAATAGGATTTCAGTCTCTATTCTTTTCTGAAAGAAAGCTTCTCAAGATCATGAATGACAACAATGTGACTGAATCCAATGGTCACTGGTCAGTTCTCATGGCACTCAACCCATCAGCACAATCTGATCATTTGTGGTTTTGACTCACTTTCCACAATTGGCTTCTAAAACACCACCCTGCCTGAATTCTTCTACCTGACATAATACTCATTCCTAGTCTCCTTTCTTCATCCTTTCTTAGACCTCGAAACTTCAGAATGCTCAGTTTTGGTATAGCAAATTGCCTAATTAACATCTCCATCTATGTTTAGTTTACCATTAAAGCTTAACCAGGTCCAGAGCCAATTGCTTGGTTCTCCCTATCTCTGGTAAAAGAGAAACAATTCTAAAATCTTCCTCTATTTCAGGAGCTTAGGCCAAACTGCTGATCTCATCCACAAGTTATCTTTCTGTCATACCTCACATACAATTTTGAAGCAAATTATGCTGACTTTATTATCAAAATATGCCCCATATCAAACTCCTCCTCACCAACTCCAAGATGTTATTACAGTTTAGCCATCACTTCTTGGCTTGATTATTGCATTGACCTCTTATTCTACATCTCTACACATAACCCTTATCCCCTAAAACATTTAAAAATTTTCTGTGGTTTGCTCAAATCCCTCTCAGATGAAAGTAAAATTCAACATTGCTAAAAATTCAACCCTACGTAATCATCCCCACCATCCCCTTTGGCTGTTTTATCCTGCAACGCTTTCTTGTCCACTCTGCTTCAACCACATACTCTTCTCTACTTGCATTTTCCCAATATACACACTTCCCTTGAAGCATAGCTAAATCCTCAGAATTCATTCCACAAACAACATTTCTGTGTTAGATTCACACCTGAGGGTCACCACCTACTCCTGAACATCCATTAATTTCTTTATTATTCAGCATGTTTATATATTTTCCTATCTTTAAGCATTGGCATCTTAGTAATATGCTTAGCCTGCTATCAAGATAACTGAACAGCATCAACTCCTCATCCTCATTCTTACCATGTACTTGCTTGATATTACTTTGGGAATATGAAGGTATAGAAATTACTATCAATGCTGATATTGCTCACTTTTAAGATATGAAAACAAGCTAGCCTCCTCCCAAAGCAGACTGCAACCCTGGGAATTAATAGAGATATTAATTAAATAAACAAACTCAGAGTAATATTTGGTGCTACTTGGATCAATAAAGTAACCTCCTGTTGTAGATTTCATGATTAAAATTGAGTAAACTCTACTCTTCTTCTCTATATCATTGTTGCTTTGCGTGATCAATAAAGTATTACAGAAGTAATGACATGTAGTTTATGAGGCTAAGTCATAACAAAAATTGTGTCTTCTGCCCATCTTCCTCTCTCTAATGTTACTCACACTGGAGCTACATCATGATGACACAAAGGTAATGCTACAAAGAGGCCCATGTGGCAGGGAATTCGTGCCTCCTGCCAACAGCCATGTGAGTGAGTCACCATGTTAGCAAATTCCCCAGCTCCTGTCAAGACAGCAGATGCCTGCAGCCCCTATCGGGTCCCTCATATAAAAGACCCTGAGCTAGAACCACTCAGCTAAGCTGTAAATAAATTTCTAACCGCAGAAACTGCAAGAAACTAAACATTTTTGTTTTAGTCATTCATATTCATGATTAGCTTATTGTACAGTAATAGGTAACATTAGTTGACTAATAGCTAGTTGACTGTACATTTGAATGACCTGGTAGGATGACTCTCTGGCATAGGTCTAGGTGATTGCCTTCCAATGTAAAAGCCCAAAACAATAGATACTTATTTTCTGCCACCTCCCAACACCCAGTATTGTAGAGACTACATGCAACTTCAAATATCCTGGTATGCCAGTGGCAGTAGAAACAGAAGCAGTTCCAGCATCCAATGCCAGTGGCAATCAAATTTGCAGTTTCCAGTGTGCAGCTGTGAAAATAGATGTACCTTCACTCCACTTATTTACTGGTATGATTTGGCCGTCATTTCAACTTCTACTTTTACATGGTTACTGCCGGTTTTACAGTCTGATCAGGATTCCAACAAATCTGTGAATTTACCAGTTAGGGAAACTATGGCAGTTGTTCTACTAAATCAACACAATTTCAGTAGCTTAAAGCCTGGACGCTCCTTTCTTATCAATTCAACAACCTTAGAGGGTGTTTTGGTAATGGATGACTCAGGCTGTTTCCACCCTAAAGCTCTAGGACTTCTTCAACATTTGTGGTGGGAGCAAGAGAAAGGAGGGCATAGAAAAGCTACTCTACTCTTAAAAAAAATCCTGTCTCCGGTGCATTCTCCTTGGTGAGACCCAGGCACCAAATGCACTGAACTCACAGGTGAAGGGAAATATAGTTGTTTTCCACAGGTTGCTACAATTCCTCAGCAATAATCCTATTTGATAGAATAAAAGTACAGCAGCTTTTCAAAAGTTTTTCACCTCTGTCACACCAAACCATAAATATGTCAAAATCAGTCTGTTTTCCTTAAATCAGCCTGAGTTACTTGCCTTGCAATTGGTAATCCTAACATAGGTGTATTCTCACTTACTTAATCAAAATTAACATAATTTGACTAGTTAGTACAAATTAAGTTGAATTAATTCTTTATTTGTTAAATGTCTTATTTTTGATAAAAATAGGCTGATTATCAATAAGTAGTTGATGAAACCTAAGCTTATGCATGATGCTTACTATGAAAAACTTGGAAGCCTCTATATACTGTGCATATATTTAAAAACATGGAAGAGCTCACGGCAGTAAAAGATTTGCTAATTATACACACATTTTATCTAATAAAACCTGTAAGAATCTCATTTCTTTCAGCTTCATTAATTAACAATATAAATAGCCAACACTAACAGTAAACACATATTTTTCAGAAATTGCAAATAACAGATGATAATTTTCCCAGAAATATTTGAGATTTATTTAATATTATACTATTTATTAAATTTTCTTAGTCATCTAAAATAATTGTGATCACATAACGTTTTACTGCTGTGGAAAATATCTACTAATCATGAATACAGCTTAACATTGTTGTGTTGTTTATTTTCAACTTCTTTGTCTTCAAAAATAAATATTAGTTAAGAGACCAAAAAGACAAGCCACAGACTGAGTGAAAACATTTGTAAAACACGTATTTGATAAAGACCGGTATTTGAAAATATACAAAATATCTTTTAAAATTCAACCATAAAAAAGCAAACAACCCAGTTAAAAAATGGGTAGAGCATTTGAAAGACATCTCACCCAAGAAAATGTACAGATGGAAAGTAAGTATATGAAGAGATATTCAACATCCTATTGCAGCAGGGATTGTAAATTAAAACAATGATGCATTGTTGTACACCTGTTATAATGGTTAAAATCCAAAACACTGACAACATCAAATGCTGACAAGAATGTGGAACAACAGGAACCCTTATTTATTGCTGGTGGTACTGTGAAATGGTACAATCACTTTGGAAGACCGTTTGGCAGTTTCTTACAAAATCTAGGCATACTCTTACCATGTGATCCAGTGATCACGCTCCTTGATATTTACTGAAATAAGGAGAATATGTATGTCCACACACAAAAATCCTGTGCCCAAATATTTATAGCAACTTTACTTATCATTGTCAAAATGTGAAGGCAACCGAGGTATCCTTTCAATGAGTAAATAGATGAGCAAATTTCAATACATTCGTTCAAGGTAATGTTAGTCAGTCTTAAAAAGAAAGGAGCAATCAAGCTATGAAAAGACGTGGAGGAAATTTAAATGCACATCACGAAGTAAAAGAAGCCAATCTGAGAAAGCTAATGCTGTATGATTCCAACCATGCGACATTCCGGAAAAGGCAAAACTTTCTAGAGAGAAAAAAGATTTGTAATTGTCAGGGGTTTAGAGAGGGAACAAGGGATAGCATGGAGGCATAGCATGGAGGATTCTCAGGGTAGCGAAACTATTATGTCTGACATGGCAATGGTGGGTATATGTCCTTATATATGTCAAAACCTATAGAATGTACAACACAAACAGTGAGCCTCAGCATTAAAAAAAAGACAACAGTTAATAATAATGTATTGAAATTGGTTTGCATATTGTAATAAATGTACCACACTAATGCAAAAGGTTAATAATAGGAGAAATTGTGGGGCTTGGGAAATGAAGGGATATATGGTAACTCCGTACTTTCTGCTTCCTTTATTTGTAAACTTAAAATTTCTTAGAAAAACATTTAGAAATTTAGAAAAATAAATCACTGCATTTAAGTGACAGAGGACCACGGATTCTGGGAAGGATGTTCATTATGATTTATTTGTATGAGATTCTTTTATCTAAGAGGAGAAAGAGAAGCTGTTACATTCACTCTAAATGCAACTAGATGGTTCTCACTATTCCTTAAAGATCAGAGGTAGGAGAATAAAAAGAACATGGGGAGAAATGCCAGATATAGGAGATGGGGAGGAAGGCAGCAAACCACATTGCCATGTATGTACCTATCCAACAAACCTGCATGTTCTTCACATGTACCCCAAAACTTAAAATGCAATTTTAAAAAAAGCCCTATCAAGTAGTTCAAATGGGAGCTCGCTCTTTCCACCAACAATTCATGTAAATTGCTTCCTAACCTCCAATTGGCCCATAGTTTCTGTATTTTTACACAGCTTCTTGCTTCTTGATTCACCTGTTTGGCTCAATTTCTAGCCTCTCAATATCCTCTCAGAGTTTAGCTTTACTGACATTAACTAATAAGCAGAGCAACACTGAAATTGTTCGAAAATTCCATTGTCAGGTCTTCCTTAGGCTCTTAGTTGCCCTTGCTAACAACAACAGAAACTAACTGTCCATTAGCTTATGGACAATAAAACAGTATGCATTTCATATAATAAAATGCATGCTGAAAGAATAAGAGAACAAATTAATTAATTATAAATGTTCCTTCTAGTTTTATTTTCCCCTGTTCTATGACCCGAATACAAAACAGAGCAAGATAGGTCTCAAATCTTCCCATATGTGCTTAACTAATAATTTCTCAGGTGCCAAGTATTTCTTTAACGAATATGACAAAAATCTTACTCATTTTAAAGAAGCTGAATATTTAATAACCCTAGATGATTTGGACTTCTGTAATCATATTATATTAAGCCATAAAGTTAGATATATTTTATTATTAGCTTAAAGAAGGTGAGGAGTATTCACTATATTTGCTGAAGATCATTCAGTCAGAATAAAGAGCAAACAATTAATCAAGAAATAGGTTGTAGAAACCCAGCAATCCTAAAGTAAAGTTCATGTACAGGAATAATTAAAAAGCAGATATCCTTTCTGATTAATTTTTGAAATTTCTTTTGATTTCTGAAAAATCCATTCTCTTTTTATTTTTTTTTCTGAGTAAGGATGATCACTTCAAAAAGAATATTTTAATTTAAAATTATGCCTATGGATTTCATAACTCAATCACTTGTACATTTATTTAGCAAATATTTATCAGCCTTCTAATATGTATGAGACCCTGTTTTAAAAGATAATATAAATCAAAGATAAACATGATGCCTACCCTTGTAGAATTTTAAGTCTGGTTAAAAGAGCAACAGCTTCTCCTTCCAAATAACACATGAAATCTGTATCCATCATTAGAAGTGAATCAAGCTTTAAGTATCAGAGAGCCAAGACACAGTGGCACAAATATATAGGATATAAACAATTGCTGTTGTTTCTTTGGCAGCTCAGTGAATGTGGGCTTTTAACTTTGCTATTGTCTTCACCTCTCCCTTAGGAGTGCCTCTCATGATCCTAAGATGCCTGCTGCACAATCCATTATAAATGACTAATAATATGTTTGCTTCAATGGAAGACAAAAGAAAGGAAAAAAGACAGCATCTACAGGAAAACAGCAAAAGTCTGCATGAAGTTCACAACATACTTCTACTTCCAATTAATTGATCTAAACCTGGATTATATTGTCATTTTTGACTGAAAGATAACTAAGAAGTATACAGTGAGTCAAACAAAAAAGTTTTGTAATACTAATAAATGCTACATAATTACTAAGTGCTATTTTCCAGTGAAACTGACCTCAAATCAGTCTTTAAAAAGCAAATTTAAAATAATTCTCACTTCTCTCAAAAAAGAAAGCATTAAACAGTATATATATATATATATATATATATACACACACACACACATATATGTATA
>NW_022437071.1:227363-324345 GCF_009761245.1 Sapajus apella | reverse complement strand
TATATATATATAAAAGTTATATATATATATACACACACACACATACTGAAAATCAACTATACATATTGCTTGTATCATGGTATGCTTTTATCATGAACATAGGAATAAATCAAGATACTAGGTACTCTAAATATTTCGCAGTATAGTGGAAGAAAAGTAAACAGATAATTATAAGACAATATGACTTGCATCATGTTCAATCTTCTGGCATAAGATGCCATCTCTGGTATTTTCATATAGCTCCAAATAGTATCAGAATATTATAAAACCTTTGGTTAAGACACCATTGGTAGTGATTCTTAAGCTGTAACTCTGATCAAAACTTAAAAAAAAAAAAATCCTGTCAAACAGAAAAGGGTTCTATTGTCATCTAGTGGCCAAACTCGTGTCCTTGAAATCATTTAGTTACTTCGGATATCATGTATCTGAAATAAGTTATTTTTATGGAGGAAAAAGCAACTAAGCACAATTTCACAAGTTTTCAGATCCTAATACATGAAGAGAAATTAATGCTCTAAAACTTATGATAATATCACATGCCTTTTCAGGGACAATTTTTTTTTCACTCTTTCATCACAAATAGAAATGCCTTCATTTTAAGAAACTGTCCCAGATTAAAGGAAGCTAGACAGACATGAAAACTAAGTGATCTTGGATTGGATGCTGGAACAATTAATGATTTTCAAATAGATATAGATTATTGAATAGCATTATAGCATTAATCATTTTCGGAGAGTTTTTAACATTTTGGGAAGGTGGGTGTCGGATATATAAGAATCCTATGATAATTTTTGCAACTTTTCTATAAATCTGAATTTATTTTAGAATAAAAAAATCTAATGTAAACTAAATAGTAAAAATTTAATGTAACCTACAAAACTGGTTTAACAATGTGTTTTCTGTTTCCCTAAGCTGATAATATATTGTATAACTATTTAAATACTATAATTCACTTATACATTTTTTTCTAAATTGTATATTTTAAACCTTAAGACCAATGTGAAAGCTTAACATCAGCGATCAGAAATATGAAATATATCTTTATTAAATTGTTTTTATATGCATTTAGTTGTGACACTGCTGTCCCTCTTAGTCTTGGCCCAAAACACTAGCTACTCCAGGGAAACACAATTACTACCTGGATAGGTGCATTATTTTTCTTTCACTGCATGTTACTAAGCGTAAATTAGTTTAAGCAAACTACTTTATTATATCATCAGTCTTGATTTTAAAAACTCAATGAAATATATAATATTTTATGTTTAATATTCTTTCATTACTTTCAAAAAAGTAATACTTTATATTATCTAAGTCAGTGCTTTAGATGTTTTATTTTTTTGGCAATAAATGAACACATTAATCATTTTATTTATCATTTACCTACTTATTCAAATACTATGAATTGACTATTCCTATTGTGGTAGGCACTGACAAACGAAGATAATGAGATACGGTCCATATGTATTATGCCATATAGTATTATTTCTTTTTTTCTTTTCCTTTTTGAGACGGGGTTTCACTCTGTCACCAGGCTGAAGTGAAATGCTGTGATCTCGGCTCACTGCAACCTCTGCCTCCCGGGTTCAAGTGATTCTCCTGTCTCAGCCTCCCGAGTAGCTGGGATTACAGGTGAGCGCCACCAGGCCCAGCTAATTTTTTTGTATTTTTAGTAAAGATGGGGTTTCACCATGTTGGTCAGGCGGGTCTTGAACTCCTGACCTTAGGTGACCCACCCTTGACCTCCCAAACTATATGGTATTATTTCTAATAGCTCAGTTTCATCTATTACCATTTAGGCAAAATTAACATACTTGCAAACACACAAATTTTGAGGTTGCAAGCACACTACTTCTTAGTTGTCTGAACCCTGACAAACCATATTCATAAAGCTATTAGATTTAGTTAACATGTTTCACATTGGTTTATTCTTTAATTCAATACACACTCACTGAATACTTATTTGCCAAAAACAAATAAACACTGAAGATATAAAGATGAATAAGTTATTTTACTCAAGAAGCTTATGGTCTAGTAAAAAAAATGTAGTCATGCAAACAAATAGAGACAATAGGACATTAAATGTGGAATAATACATACACAGCTTTACACAGAAATAGGTGGTCAGTGCAAGGAGTGTTGGAAAGTGCTTTAAAACAAGGCAATAATTGACCTGAGTTTTGAAAGCTGAGTACATCTTTTGCAGGAAAACAAGCATAACAGATGACTCAAAAGCCGAAATGTTACTATCAGAGTGACTTGGATAGCTGTTACAAGACAGGTGGAATTTAAAAATTGTGTTCACGTATGTCTAAAATAGGTCTCTATGTCTCACTGGGTGTCAGGTTATCCTTCCTGTTTTAAAACAAACCAGAAGATGCTGCTTTTCTTATTCACGGTGTGTGTTGTTTGTCACCTCTGTCTTTATCTCTTCTTATAAGGACACCAGTCATATTGAATTAAGGTCAACCCAAATGAGCCTGTTTTAAAATCCTTATCTCTTTAAAGGTCCTATTTCTAAATGCAATCACACTCTAAGGTAATGTGGGTTAGGGTTTTAATATGTAAAGTTTTTGCGTGGGAGGACAATTCAGCCCGTAGTCCTCATCTTATGAAGTGGGTTGAGAAAATAGGAAAAGCATCAAAATGTCCAAATGTTAAACCTAGGAATTTGCTTTGCTTTTTAAAAGCTCTCCCAGTGGTTCTATTTTCAGTCATGCTGTAGATCAAAATTTAGAAAGATTATAATGCAAAGATTCAACTACTGTAGTTGAGAATTGAACCCAATGTCATTTGATGTCTTTTCTACTCATATTATTTGATGATTTTATGTTACTCTGATTAGTACCACCTTACAGATTCAACATAGATAATGGAACTAGATTTTTGGCATTTGTCAGCTTTAGTTGGCAAGGGCTATCTGAAGCACTGTAATGAGGAGCGTTGTGAGACCATGTTTAGGCTTTAGGTGGAAAAGCGTCCTGATAGATCACTTAACGTTTGCCATGGAAAGGGGAATAGGAACAGCTCCACATACGCTATGCATGTGTCCTTATAATAGCCAGTCATCTAAACACCTAAACCGAGAGTTTCTAAGGAAAATGTAGTTTCAACCCATAAAACCCTTTGGAGGACTCTGTTTGGCTTACGGTAGAAATATTTATCTCATCATCCTAGCTAGAATAATGCCCACATTAAAAACATGACCATTTTTTATAAACGTCAGCACTTATTCTCAGGATCTTCCCCTACTGTATATTTACAAGAGAGTTGGTTAGGGTTAAGGATGCCATCAGTAGTGAAGAAATAAAGCAAACAGTTTCACTTCAAGACCAAATTCCTCATTCAGAATGCTAATCAGCTAATTTAATCAACACAGGCAAATGAATTACAGAATTTTGAAATATTTAATCAGATTAGGATAAACATTTATAACTGAATTCTGCACAAATACTTTAAACTCAATATATCCTAAAATAATTTATTATTTTCTCTACAAAATCCATTTCGCCTCTGTGCTTTTTCTCTCTATAAATAATTTAATGGCCAGAACAAGACACACGTAGAGTGAAAAAGGTCAATACACATATATAAGTACTGGGGCAATGCATATAAATGTGGACTGTCCTATATAAACCAATGGATGGCCCCACTATTTGTGAAAAATGTAATCACTTATTCGTTTGGCCAGATCAAAATCAAATGTTCTGTTTGACTCACTATTTTCTCTCAAATTATATCAATTAGAAAGATTTGATGATTTCACTTTATTTTTTTTCTTTTTCATTACCCTTAGGTGAAACTCTCATTATTCCTCACCTAAACTGGACTTTGTGCCTCTAACCCATCCAATAACCACAACCACAGTGATTGCTTTGCAAAATGCAAAATAATGTCTCTGTCCTATTTAAAGAAAACATAAATATATAAATGCCTCTTGACAACCCCAGGGTAAAGTTTTGAGATAAAGTTCAGAGAGCTTCATATAAGAACCTTTATGATCCTATTACCTGTGAAATACTCCATACTCACGGTATATACACATCATCTAACATTCTCTTCGCTACTTATGTTCCCCTACAGTCTCTAATACTGATCCTCTCTTCTGTCTACTTGACTTTCAGGTTCCAACTTAATTTGCACGGAGTGTTTCCTAATACCACACACACACACACACACACACACACACACACACACACACACGCACACAGTTTTCTATGAATAAAATAATGTATTCTTATCATTTACATTACTGCCTCCATACGTAAAATAATGGATTCTTATCTTTCACATTACTGCTTAAGGTTAGATTATCTTTGGTTTTTACGTTTAGTTGTTCTTCTCTGAGACCAACTTCTGTCTTTTGTGGAACTATTTAACCAACTCTAGTGAGGGAAGGCAACTGTAGAATAACATCCCCTGATCACTGTGGACTTGTCAAAGGGTAGACATGTGGTCCAAGCCATGTCAAGCTGTCCATCTTCATAATTTTGTTGACTTGACTGAGGAAAGATATTTGGGCCCTATTTGATGACTAAGCTATGCTCCTACCAGAAGTTACATTCCCAAAATGAAGAGATTTGCAAACTGCATTCAACAATACAGAAAGAGGCCATGATGTTAGATAGGTAAAAAGACCTGGGAGTATTCATACTCCTAGTTCCATTTGTCCCTGAGGCCCATTCTGCCCATGGATACATGAGCTTTTAAATAAAAGCCACCCTTCTTTTATTTGCTCAATGTATTTGTTCATTTATTTGTCTCACTTGAGGTTTTTCTCAATTGAAAAAATGTCAATAAACAAGAATCACCTGTCCTGATTCTCCCGGGATGAGAAAAGCTTTCTCTAATCTGTGACTTTTGACAATAGTGTACTGGTATCATACAAACTTTACCTTAGACAAAATCATCCACATATACTAATCCAGAAACTAAAAACGTTTCACATTTAAAATAATGCAAACATAGAAATATAAAATAATGTCTTTCACAGCCCCTTGGATGAAACTGGAGGCTGTTATTCCAAGTGAAGTAATTCAGAAATGGAAAACCAAATACTGTATGTTCGTACTTATAAGTGGGAGCTAAGCCATGGGTACACAAAGGCATACAGAGTGGTATAATGGACCTTGGAGACTCAAAAAGTGGAAAAGAGGAAGGGAGGAGAGGGATAAAAAACTACATACTTTGTACAGTATACATTCCACTCAAAAGACAGGTGCACTAAAATTGCAGAGTTCATCACTATAGAATTCATCCATGCAACCAAAACCACTTGCACCCTAAAGCTATTGAAATGAAAAAAAAAAAAAAAAAAAAAACAATAATAAATAAAGTAATGCAGATAATAGCACTCAATGAACACAGATTAATGTGTTGTAAAATCGGAACCTTCCTTTGTTTTAGTTCTGGTGTACCCCTCAGAGTGATGTATCCTCTTTTGCTGAGTATGATTCCTCCTTTTAAAAATATGATACAATTTTAAAATTCAAGATAGCTTTAAATACACACCTGCCACCTGAATTTTGGTTTCTAAATATCATTTGCCGGTAAATTAATGTGCCTTTTTGGAGAGATGATTAATTGCAGGACTGGAGCAGGAAGACGTGAGTGTCATGGTTCTGTAAAGTAAAGAGGTGCTCAGAAAAGATGAGAACTTGTCAAACAACACAGGGGCCAACCTGCAGGTGCTTTCAATCATGTAAAAACATAAGACAAACTCAAAATGAGAAATTTGAAAAAAAAAAAAAAAGATACTAGCCTTCTTCAAAACTATCAAGATACTGAAAAATAAGGAAAGCCTGAGGAGCTATTGTAAACTACAAGCAACTATAAAGAAAAATACACTTAAATTAAATCTCCAATTGTGCATAGGATTCTAGAAGAGAGAAGTACGTTGAAGATCAAATAAAGTTTACCATTTAGTTGATGGTATTGTATCCATGTTAATCCCCTGGCTTTGAGAACTGTACTGTGGGTTTGTGACATTACTACAAGACAGGTGAGAAATAAATGAAAAGGAGCCCAGATGGGATTGCTGGTAAATTCTATCAAAAATTTTATAAAGAAGGGCCAGGCATCGTGGCTCATGCCTGTAATCTCAGCACTTCAGGAGGCTGAAGTGGGCAGATCACTTGAGGTTAGATGAAAAAAAATTCTCAATAAAATATAAACAAATTAAATATAAAAATGCATAAAAGTAATTATATATCATACCCAAATAGGATATATGCCAAGCATGCAAGGGTGATCCAACATTTGAAAATCAATTATTGTATTTCCTCACACCAATAGATTTTAAAAAAACATTATAGAATTATATAAAAAAATGGAGCAAAAGTATTCAATAAAATCCAACACCTATTCTTAAGAAAAACTCTCAGAAAACTAGCAACAAAGGGAACTTGAGGAAAACTTTCTTGACTTGATTAAGAACATTACAAATAAACTATAGTTAATATTATATTAAATGGTGAGAAATGAAATGCTTTCAATCAACATCAGGAATAGACTAAGGATGTCCCCTTTCACCATTTCCATTTAACATAATAGTGGAAGTCCTAACTAATGCACTAAAAAAATGAAAGGAAATAAAAGCATGCATACACTAGTAGGAATAATGTTGTCTTTGTTTGACATGACATGAATGTCTATGTAGAAAATCCCCCAAAATCAACAAAAAGCCTTCTGGAACTAATAAAAGATTATAGAAAGTATGCATGCAAGGTTAACATATAAATAAGTCATTTCCTTCATGTCTACCAGCAATGAACATTTGACATTTGATATTAAAAATATAATACTATTTATATTAGCATCTTCACTCCAACATGAAATACTTACCTAGAAATCTAACAAAATATTTAAGTGTTCTATATCAGGAAAATTACAAATGTCTAGTGAAAGAAATCAAAGAATGTCTAAAACAATGGGGAGCTCTTTTGTGTTCATTAATAGGAAGACTCAATTTTATTCCTGAAAACTGAATGGTGTCAGTTTTCATAAATGTCTCTATATGTTTAATACAATCTCAAACAAAACCCAAAATATATTTTGTCAATATCAACAAATTCATTCTAAAGTTTTTATTGAAAAGCAAAACCCAGAATAGCCAAAACCATATTGAAGGAGAAAACAAAGTTGAAGAAATGATCCCATCCAACTTCAAAACCTAATATAAAGCTATAGTAATTAATAGTGGCAGTATTGGCTAAAGAACATTTGCATAGATTAATGAAACAACATAAAGAGGCCAGAAGTAGATCCACATAAAAGAAGTCAATTGATCTTTGACAAAAAGAAAAAAATAATAATATGGCAATAAAATGGAGAAAATATTGTCTTTTCAACAAATAGTGCTGGAACATCTAGATATCCAATTCAAAAAATAATTTTAACAAAGTTTATAAACCCTTCTCAGACATTAAGTCACAATGAAACAGACTTAATACGACTGTAAAACCTGAATATAACAGAGAAGAAAGTTGATGACATTGAGTTTGTCAGTAACTCTTTAATTACCACAAAGGTGTCATTCATGAAAGGAATAATTAGTAATCTGTACCTTGTTAAAATTAAAAATGTATGTTCTGAAAAAGAATGATACTTCATCAAGATAAAAGACAGTCCACAGATTAAACAAAATATTTGCAAAACACACACCTTATAAAGTACTGGTAACCAAAATATACAAAGAACTTTTAGAACTCAACAATAAGAAAACAGACATCCCAATGAAAAACACAGGTAATATATCTGAACAGATATCTTACCAAAAAAAAAAAAAAAGATGCACAGATGACAAATAAATATATGAAAAGATGCTCACCATCAAATGACAGAGAATTGTGAATTAAAACAAAGAGGTATCACTACACACTATTACAATGGCTAAAATCCAAAATACTGACAATGTCAAATGCTAGTGTTGTTTCAAAAACCAAATGCCACAGGAAGTCTCATTTATTGCTTATGGAAGTGCAAAGTGATATAGCTACTTTGGAAGAATGACGGTTTCTTACCAAACTAAACGTACTCAACTATTGCAGCCTTTGGTGGTTACCCAAAGGAGCTGAAAATCTATGTCCACAAACCTGTATGTATGTTTATAGCTCCTTTATTCATAATTGTCAAAACTTGGAAACAACGGAGGTGTCTGTATAGTCCATTCTCATGCTGCTATGAAGAAATATTTGAGACTGGGTAATTTACAAAGAAAAGAGGTTTAATTGACTCATACATAGTTCTGCATTGCTGGAGAGGTCTCAGGAAACTTACTGTATTAGTTTGTTTTCACACTGACATACCCATGGCTGGGCGATTTACAAAAGACAGAGGTTTAATGGACTTTCAGTTCCACGTGGCTGGGGAGCCTCACAATCACGGTGGAAAGCAAGAAGGAACAAATCACATCTTATGTGGATAGCAACCAGCAAAAAGAGCTTGTGCAGGGGGACTCCTCTTTTTAAAACCATCAGAACTCATGAGAATTTACACAGGAAAGACCTGCCTCCATGATTAAACTACCACTCACCAGGTCCCTCCCCAACACACAGGAATTCAAGATGAGATTTGGATGAGGACAAAGCCACACCATATCACTTAAACAATCATGTGGGAAGGCAAAGGAGAAGCAAGCACCTTCTTCTTCACAAGGCAGTAGATGGAGTGAAAGCAAGCAGGGAAAATGCCAGACACTTATTAACTATCAGATCTTATGAGGCTCAATCACTATCATGAGATAGCATGAGGGAAACCACCTCCATGATCTAATTACCTCCACCTGGTCACATCCCTGACACATAGGGATTACGGAGTTTATGATTCAAGATGAGATTTTGGGTGGGGACACAGCCAAACCATATCAGTATCCTTCAGTAAGGGAGTGGATAAATAAACTGTGATACATGTAGATTATGGAATGTTATTCAGTGATAAAAAGAAATGAGCTATCAAGCCATGACAGGGCATGAAGGAAATTTAAATGCATATTACTAAGTGAAAGAAGCCTGTCTGAAAGGCAAGATACTGTATGATTCCGACTATATGATATTCTAGAAAGGCCAGAACAATGGAAACAGTTAAAAAACAAACAAAAAAAAGCCATAGTTTCCAGGAGTTCAGAGGCAGAGGGAGGAATAAATAATCAGAACACAGGATTATTAGAATGAAAAAAACCGCTAAATAATAAAGTAATGGTGAACTCATGTAATTGCTCATTTGTTCAAACTCACAGAATGTACACCAAGAGTGAAGTTTAATGTAAACTATGAGCTCTGAATGATAAATATGTGTCAATGTGGGTTCATCAATTGTAACAAATGTACCACCCTGGTAAGGAATATTAATAATCAGGAAGGGTATGTATGTGTGTGGGCAGGGGTTATTATAAATGGAAAGTCTATTATATTGCTCTGAATTTTGTCTATGTGTGTTCTTCCCAAATTCTTAACTCCTCCTGTAAACCAATCTGATTCACATACTCGTCTCCTTGATTCCAACAAAACTGCTCTTAATGTCAGTGGCTTACACATTAAATGATCTTATAATTTTCTTTTTCTTTTTAACTAAAAGACCATAGGGAATAATCTTAATATAGCAGCAAAAGATGACTTAATTATGAACTAATAAACAGTTTATGAATTTTGATTTTTCAGGTGCTTATGTATTTCTTTTAACAATTTTTATTAAGAAAAAAGGCAGAAGTAAATGAAGACATGAATATTAACAGATAAGCTAACTAATTTTCTCTGTGTACTTTTTTTTTTTTTTTTTTTTAACACAAGAGTCTCGCTCTGTCACCCAGGCTGGAGTACAACAGTGTGATCTCAGCTCACTGCAATATCCGCCTCCCAGGTTCAAGTGACTCTCCTATCTCAGACTCACAAGTAGCTGTGATTCCAGGCATGAGCCACCATGCCCAGCTAAGTTGGGCATTTTTAGTAGAGACAGAGTTTCACCATGTTGGCCAAGCTGGTCTCAAACTCCTGACCTCAAGTGATCCACCCGTCTCAGCCTCCCAAAGTGCTGGGATTACAGGTGTGTGCCAGCACTCCTGGCTCTCTGTGTATTGTTAACAAATAAATTGACAAAACAAATTGTCAAATCAAAGACCAAACAAAGTTTCTATGTAATATATCATAACAGTGTTCAGAAAATAGTATCTATTGATTATATGTATTAAAATTTTAACATTAAAATAAGCATTTTTGCTGGCCTACAGTTTATACTCATTTAGAACTAGAGTTATTAGCTATAAGTTAAAGTCATTTTGTTTATTTCAGCTCTTTCAGATAAAACTTTATATACAAAAACATGAAACAGCTTATAGTATGATTGAACTCCCACAAGTTTTATTTATTTACTTATTTTACAATTGCTAGATTCCTAAGCTAACTCTAGATGTTGCAGATGGGAGAAAAAGAAACAGGATGGGGAAATGCAAAATACAGACTAATGCAGCTTGTTTTTGGATAGTGGTTTTCCTAACTAGTGATAGACTATGCAATTATTTGTTTCAGAGAATATGGAGTTAATTCCTATGTGGATGTGGGATTGGATGGAAGCCTTTTATTTCTATTAACATAGAAGTCTAGATATCTTTTAAAATGTCATAAACTATAAAACACTCAAAAATATACAGTGTTATATGTGGTAAATATTCTTTGTAATTCATGGATGAACACATAAAAGATAAGGGCAAAAGAAGACTCTATGGACTCATAAATAAACAGAATTTTAAAAACCAAAGTGGAAAACGTAGTACAGATACCTGACCACCTTGGGTGTATTTACCAGTCTTCAAGTAACATAGCAGTTTTTTTAAGAGTCTTTTAGAAAACTCGCTTTTAGGGCATTGAAACTAAAGTACATACCTCCTTCTCTACTACCATTTCAAAAATGAGAAGATTGAATGCTCTAAGGATAAAATCTTTAGTGAAAGGATAAAGGAGGAAAAGAAAATCTGCCCAAATCACATAGTAGTGCCATGAATACTTTATCATCTTAGACTGAATATTATTTTCTAAAAGTTTACAAAGAAATTTACATGAAAAGAGTTTTTGCTATATAGCTGTCAATTGGGTGCCTGACAGAAGCAAATCCAAATAGTTTCTGAAGGGATTCATTCTTCAATCCAGGGAGTAAAGAAATAAACAACAATAGCAGCCACAGAATTAGATACCTCAATATTGAGACAATGTATCCTCAGATACAGACTGTTTCTTATATAGAATATAAGACAATGCATCCTCAGATATAGACTGTTTCTTAGTCCATTTTGTGCTGCTGTAACAGAATCCCATAGACTGGGTAATTTATAGCGAACAGGGATTTATTGGATCACAGTTCTGGAAGCTGGGAAGTACAATATCAAGGTGTTGGAATCTGGTTAGAGCCAGAATCTGGCGAGAATGCTGTGTCATCACATGGCGAGATTCGTCACATGGTGAAAAGGCAAAGAGAGAGAGCAAGCAGGGGCTAAATGTGCCGTTTTATAGTGACACCAATCCCACTCATGAGGCTGGTGCGCTCATGAACAAATCATTTTTTAAAGATCCATATATTAATATTGTTATAATAGCAATTAAATTTTAACATAAATTTGGGAAGACACAAACATTCAAACTATAGTAGACTGAAAAATAAAATAAGTGAAGTGATTAAAGAATTAACAGTTGGAATGAAACACATGGGAAATGAATATGATACTACAATAAATAAAAGAAAAAAGATCAGGAAGAAAATAGAGAAATTTTAAATATAAAACAGAAGTTAGCACAAAACAGAAGAGAGCTATTAAACCAAAAGAGAAAACTAAACAAATACTTGGAATTTAGCAAAGATAGAGAAAAATTTAATGAAGAATTACCTAAAAACACAAAGTATATAATAAGAAGATCCAGAAATTAATTAATATTTTGAGAAAGAAAACAGAATTCTAAGAAGGTTATATTTCAGGAGGAATGTCTGAGACTTTTCCAGAATCAATGAAAGACATAAAGGCTCAGATTCAGGAAACCCCATGCAAGATGAAGAAAAGAAATTCACACATAGAAACAATATAGTGAAAGAGCAGAATATCCAAGAATAAAAGTTAAAAGCAGATATGAGGAAAATACCTTATCTACAATGCAAAAACTTAAATGCAATATCAACAAAAATAGAATCTTGATACAAAATTATTTCTTAAGGTGGTAAGACAAAGTATCACCATACCATACTACAGAATTGATGTAGAGCTGAGCTTTCTCTTCAGAATAATGATGAAATAAAATAATTGTAAGACAAATGAAACTTGAGATGATTGAACCAGGACAGAACTTTACAGAAGGAACCTCCAAAGGATAAACTTTGAGAATAGAATGTTTAACACAGAGGGAAGTAGCGAGGAGTGAAAATGAAAGTGACAGATGAGAATGACAAACATATATAAATATGTAGAGGGAGATTGAGAAATATATATATATATATATTACACAATTCTGATCAAAATCTTAATGTAGACTTTTAGGAAACAAACTTACTCTAAAAGTTCTTGAAAGCATAAAATGTCTGGAATATTCAGAACACTTATAAATCATAGTAATGAAGACAGTGACATATTGAAAGAAATAGACTAAAGAAATAAAATGCAGCACCCACAAACTAACCTATGCATATATGCAACTTTGAATAAACCAGAATTGGCAGATCAAATCATTGATAAGTCAGAAAAAAAATAATTAACCATATGAAAATGATAAAACTGTATTTGTAGCTCATATAAATACAGGAATATCCTTCCACAGCAATACTCTTCACAGTAGTAAAAACCTAGAGTAAACCCAAGATAACAATGTAGAGGAGAAGAATAAATTTACACATATACACACTCACAACTATTATAAAGCAGTCAAGGCAAATGAACCAGAACCACATTAGTATGTGATTCCTGTGAATGGCACATTATGTGAATAAATGTTAACATTAACAGAAGGAAAAAAAAGTCCAGAAGAATACATTAAATATAATTTTTATATAAATTAAAATAATTAAAATTCAAATATATCATCTATAGTAATACAAATATGTGCAATGAAACTATGGCATAAAGAAAGAAAGAAGTTAGTAGATTTAAGATTCAGGATGATGATTACTTCTGATGAAGTAGAAATAAGCTGTATCTAATTACAGGACACTTTCACTATCCTTTTGTCCTATCTCATTAGTGGATACAGCATGTTTATTTGACTAGCTTATTTTGAATCCCTTTGCCAATTTATTACTTAATATTCTTCTGATTAGGCAAAAGGAAAACATTTTTATTTACCAGAAGACTTACTTGTACTTACAGATATGATTGATAAAATTGTCCTCTTTTCTGTGCTAATCATTTTATATAGTCTTTCATTATGTAGTTTATTTATTTAATCATTATTTTATATTTAGGAAAGTTTTTATTTTTATTCAAAAATTTACTTTTATATAAATAGTTATTTGAAGCCAAAGCCTTTCTCTTTTTGTCTCTCATCTATTGATACTCTGTTATGAACAATAAGGAAATTCGCTATTCATCAATTATTTCCCCTCTCCTTCCTTTCCCATGCCTTCTTATTCTTTTAAAAGATTCCTGTTAGTTAAACCATAGGGAATTAAAATATTTATTCCACATTCAATATGATCCCCCCACACACTTTCTTCTTATTTTTGATGGTTATATTTTTTCTACCTTATTAGATTACATAGCCATGTCATACTTCCCTTTAAAACCATTATTACACCACTCATCTCTTTTCTGTAATCATTATTTAGTGTTGGTTCTGAAGGAAAATGTATTTTTATGTTTGTCACCAGTATTTATGTTAATATCTATTCTGGCGTTTGGCTATCTAATCATGTTCTTTAAGAGATTCTTTACGAAATGGTTATAAAAATATATCCCAAAGAAATAACTGTAGGAATACCCTTGCCTGAGTCCTTGTATATTTATCAAAGTCTTTATATACATCTTTATATTTGAAAAGTAAGTTGGCTGGACATAAAACTATTGGCTTACATTTTCTCTCCTAGAGTATCGAATGTGCTATTCCATTGTCTTCTGGCATAAGATTATTGTTATCAAAAAGTCTAATAATCTAATTTCCCTCACAAGGGACTTTTCTTAGAGGCCTCCAAAATATTTTTCTTTACTTATATCTAGTAATTTAATCAGAATGTCTTTGTTTATTATTTCATTTAAATTATCCTATATATGTAGTATACTATTTCAATATTTCATTCAAGACTGATTTTTATTTACAAAATGTTTAAATTTAAAATTTGAACATTTTTAGGAGTTTATGTTATTTTAAATATATATTTAAAATTTTAGTATTTTTTCTATGATATTGATTTGTACTTCTTTGAGGACTCCAAACAGAGCTAATTTTTACATTTCTAATTGGAAGTGAATTTAAGTAAATTCAGGACAATTAAATGTGAGATGAATAAAATATTAAGGCACAGAAATTGCCTACCTAATAAAACTTCCCTTTCAACCATCTACAGAAACTTTTCCAAAACTCCCTAATCACTTGTTCACCTTCCCACCTAGTGGCTTCTTTTGTATTATTGTTCCACGTTATTTCATTTCTAATCACTTTGGTTCTGCTGACTCCTTGTTTCTCAAGGCTTGGTTTTTATTTAAATTATCTGAGTATTCTTTCCTGATTCATCATCCATATTTATCAATTTTTTTTCGCTCTTTCTCTAGCTCTTAAATGACTGACTCCCTAGAATACAGTCTCATTTACTTTTACTTTTTTTGTTACATATATCCCATTGATTTATTATCTGCTCCTAATGTTTTAGCTATGTTCTCTCTGTTGAAGGTTTTCTAATTGATTGCATGCTCCAGTAGGTATTCTCAACTGCTTATTGAGTATTGTTATTCTAATAACATCCCCAGCCTAATATATTCTTAATACATTTGATTCTATCCCTCACATTTCAAATCTTCTTTTTAATTTTATTTGGATCAAAGATAATTTTGCATTTATCTAAAAAATAGTGTTTGACTCCACTTTCTCACTTTAATTCACATCCAATTTGTTCTTCATTAAATACTTTAAAAATACTTCCTGAATGTATTTATTAAAATCTGCACTACCACTAACTTTAATTGAGGCTTTCCAAATTGCCTACTTCCTAACTGGTCTCCCTGCTTCACATGTATACTTCTTTCAAATTACATATTTTTCGCAAGATCATAATATAAAAGGTGTAACTCAGCATAGCATTCTCCAGTTTTCAAATACCTGGTGGCTACCCATTGTATAAAACAATTATTATCAATTTATTTTAAAATCATTTTTAACAATGCCTCTGCATTGATGTTTCCAGATAAAGAAAGAGTTTCTCTGTCCTAAGAAGGGATGAGTTTGTTAGAGGGTGAAGGGCTCAGAGTTGTGCCCACTGAATCTTCCTATGCCCTACCTTCTGGAGTGCCATTGATAAATATTAACAATTCAAGATAGAGGGCCTGAAAACTCTTGGCCAAAAGACTCAAACATTTTAGTATGTTACTGAAGACCCTATTTAAACTAATTCTCTTTATATACTCTTTTTCAATGCCCCCACATCACCAATTTTAAACTTTTGCAATCACAATCTACTCACATTTTACCAAATACATTGTTTGTTGTCTTGACTATTTTATTATGTCTATTCCTCTGCCTTTTCCCTTTCTATGCTTAATAACTTATATCCATCTTTTAAAGACCAGTTTAAATATCCCCTTTTCTTTGAACCCTTCCCACAAGAGAACTTAAATTTTTCTTCTACATACTATTCTCTGAGAGCGCTTTGCACAAACATTTCCTACATCGCTGATCATCTTGTATTATCATGTGTACATCTGTTTAGCAGAATGTAAAATCAAGCATAGAATCCATGTGAGACTTTATATTACCTAGATGTTTGCAGTGTCTCACATGGTCTGCAAAATTTAGAAGCGGTTTAATTACAGGCATAAGAACTGACAATGAAATATAGAAATAAATAAAAACCATGAATAAGTATTCATGACCTATTTACATTGTGTTGCTTTTTCACCCTATTTTACATACTGTCCTATCCAGCCACAGTGGTCATCTTGTCACATGCCTGGAGGTCCCTTTCATATTCATATTTGTGGCATATTTTATTTTCTAATAATGGCTACAATATCTTTCATCTCATATATTCTTCTAGAACAGAAGTCAACACACTACATCCTACAGACTAAATCCACCTAGATTTGAACTGCCTGTTTGTTTTTTCCTTAACTGCCCACAAACCAAGATTTTTGTTTTCTACTGTAAAATAATATGTGACTGGGATTGTATGTGGTCTGCAAAGTCTAAAATATATACTCTTTGATCTATTGAGGAGAGTTTGCCAGCTTCTGTCCTGGAAAATTGAGACTCCTTTTAAGGGTGGAGTCTAACTTCTTTCCCTTGAATCTCGTGGCTTTATTACTTCCCTGTAACCCATAGAATGTGATTGACATGACACTACCTAATTCCCAAGGCTAAGTTAGAAAAGGCTATGAGATGCTCCTCTTCCTCACTGAAGCACTGCCTTGAGGCTGCACATTGGGAGTAAAAGAAAATATAATAAAATAGTTACCACAAGGTAGCACTTTTTTTTTTGGATTGTGTATTTAACAATGCAGTTAGACATTTATTATCCATCTGTGCCTTGTCAATTAAAATATTTCCTATATGTTGTTTTAAACATTCCTGTTAAAATTCGATAACTATAATGTTCAGTGAAGAAAGCCACATGGAAAACAACAACAACAAAAAAACATGCTATGTGTGTCCATTTCTATAAAGTTCAGAACAGGAAAAATAATTCGTGTTGTGGGTCAGGTTA
The DNA here is from genome assembly GCF_009761245.1 of Sapajus apella. Classification (NCBI taxonomy): domain Eukaryota; kingdom Metazoa; phylum Chordata; class Mammalia; order Primates; family Cebidae; genus Sapajus; species Sapajus apella. Next base: position 307,473 of record NW_022437071.1, on the reverse strand, counting down.
GTAATTACCCTGGGAAGAGGTGGTAAGTCAAAGGGGAGTTACCATCCTATGACAGGAACATCTGGGTGGATAGTAATGTTTTGTTTCTTGATCTTAGTGATGGTTACATGGTTATCCACTTATGGAAATTCATTGAGCTCTCTGTATGTGACTGTAAACTGTGTGACATTATACTTCAATTTTGAAGATGTCTATTTCTAAGCATCAATTACCTATTATTATATATGTTAAATTAAACATGCTTCTGTATCAAAATGTAAAGGAATTAAAGCATATGAAAAGATTAGAAGGAGAAGGGATATAAAAGATCATATAACAAGCACAACCATAATTGTATATAAACGAATATTTTGATATCTCAAGATGCTAAGCATTACATACAATGGAGCAATTTAGGAGCTGACTTAGGTTGTTGTATTACCCATAGTATATATTGCTACCCATAAAAACATGTCGTTTGTTCTCAAATATGCTGCATTATGAAAATAAACTATGAAAATTAATTCCTACTTCTCAAACACAATCTTTAGGTTCTGAACATAATTATAATCAATATTTATGCTTCCAATTCTTGCAGAAGCAGCCTGAGTGCTTTTTTCTAAAACTTCTATTTTAAGTTCAGTGGTACGCATGCAGGTTTGTTACATAGGTAGAGGTTTGTCACATAGGTAGAGGTTTGTCATTGGGGTTTGTTGCACAGACCATGTCATCACTCAGGTATTAAACCTAGGTACCCATTAGTTACTTTTCCTAATCCTCTCCCTCCTCTCACTCTCAAACCTCTGAGACACCCAGTGTGTGTTGTTCCCCTCTGTGTGTCCATATGTTCTCATCATTTAGCTCCCATTCGTAAGTGAGAACATGTGGTCTTTGGTTTTCTGTTCCTGTGCTGTTTGCTAAGGATAATGGCCTATTTTTTGTTTTGTTTTGTTTTTTTTCTATTCACTGCTGACCCAGCAAGTTTACAACAGCTTTGACCTCAGAAAATCCTTTTGATTTGAAAGGAGACCCTGTAAGTACGAATAGTTAAGATATCCTCTAACTCTGCTGAAAAGTCACCGTCTAATGGTTATTTCCCGTTAAAGAGGTGTGAAAGCTGAGATTTTAGCCTGTGTTCTCTCTGCAGGCATCAAGCTTTCATCAAGTATTTTTCCTGGTACATAAGCCAGCAGTTCATCAAACTGCATCCCACTAGGTGCAAAGAATGTTCTTAAGTTTACGGAGCAAAGTATCTTTTGCAATAACTCCTCTGTCCTTTTTCTCATTTCTGGGTCACTTTCAACAGAGTCTTTACAATACATGGAGATTAATCAGCCAGCTTCCCTGACGACTGTGCACCGTTAATCAGAATGGCTCCAGTATGCTTCTGCTTTGTAGCTGTCTGCTGTCTGCTTACTGTGCCTTTTGACTCAGTACCATCACCTCTCATCAATAAGCCATTTAACATTCTATTTTTTTTATATTAGAACTTGGCAGTTTAAGTTTTCTAGCTTATTGATTTTGCTTTTTTGTTTGACTAAAAAAAGTACATATTCCCAGTGAAAAAATTGGAAATACAGAAAATTTTTATAACAATATTTAAATAATTATAATAGCTAATATTTACCTATGATTACTCTGACATATTTTATTAATTGATTTATACAAATTAATACCTATATACTCATATCTTACCTAATCTGATAATGACCCACTGAGTTACATGTATAAATTGTCAAAAATGAAGAATCTGAGGCAGGGAACTTAATCTGCTCCCCTCAAAATCACATGGCTAGCGACTGTCTGAACAGCAAATTGAGTCTAGATCTTCTGAATACAAAGTCCCAAATCTCTCTTCAGTCTGCTGTACAAAAATAACCATTGTTGATGTGGCAGTATTTTTTTCCTCATATAATGAACATATATAGCTGTAAAATTTTTTTCTATATAATCAGGATTATTGTGTAGATAACACTCCTGACCCTGCTATTATCACTCAACATTATATTGTAACCATTTTACTATTTCATTAAAATTAAAAATCTCTGCAGTCTGAATTTCTTGGGCTATACATTATTAAACACAATTTTTATAAATCTCAATATTTAAAAATGATTTATTTGTTATATATGTTACATAAGGATTTCAGGTGAATTGTGGCTGTATTGGGCTCTGCTTTGGTTGACCTAGAATTGGCTTTATAAACATTCTCAATCCAGAATCTAAGCTGAAGCAGGTGCTTCTGTTGTTCAGAAAAGTGCTCATGAAGGAGTGCTAGAGCAGAGGACCCCAGTAAAACCATTTTAGTTGCAATTAAACCTTCTGAACAGATGTGCCAAAAGTCCCAAGAGTTCATATTGAACTGTCAAATGAATGCCACATGGTCAAACCCAAATTCAGTGGTACCAGGAAGCATGACACATATAAAGAGGAAATATATAATTGTAAATTAATAATACAATCTAACATAATATTCATTTCCATACTGCGGGCAAAATATATACTTATTTCATTCTGAAACCACTTAAATGTCTGATCTAAAAGTTTAAAAAGGCTTAAAAACCAAGACTTTTAATCCAAATTTGATGCTGCTACAGCTTTTCTTGAATCAAAGAACTTCTAATTAAAAAGAAAAACTATCTGATCCCCTATATATCCAAAAAATAGTGAGGAACAGGGGCAAGATAATTACACTGAATATTCACATAGAAGCAAGAAAAATAAATAAATATTCACAGTAATCACCAGTTATTTGAAACTCTGAAATCACATTGGGCAAATATGAGAATGCCTCTAACCTGGTATAGGCAATGCTTCTTGATTAGGCCCCAATTCTGTTCCATAGAATTAACTATTCTATTCTTTGTTCTCCAGGGAACTGGGCTTTTTCTTTGAGGATATTCTCTTTGGTCATAGCTTCAGAAGGCACTGAGGATGTGCCTACCTTATTATTGAATAAATTTCTCAGCCTTTTTCTACTCATAGAGGGCTGGGAGGCTAAAGGGGCATTTTATGTTAAAAATACTGAGTCGTTTTCATCAAGACGCACAGCACTTTTGACAATGCAACTCTCAAAAATTTGGCTAGCATTTATTCCTTTGATTCCAGTCAGCTTTATGTGCCAGTAGCCACATTTGCAGTTGTTTCTGAGAGAGGGGCTCTCTCATACGCTTTTTAGACTTAAGTATAAATTATTTCCATTTATTGGGTGCTAGAGACTAAATTGTGCCCCATTCCCAAACATCCCTATGTTGAAGCCCCAATGTGATGGTATTTAGAGGTGTGGCTCCTGAAGGTGATTAGGTTTAGATGAGGCCATGAGGGTAGGACTCTCATGATGAGATCAGTATTTTTAAGAAAAGAACCCCTCTTCTCTTAAGGACACTCTTTGCTATGTGAGGAAACAGTGAGAAGGTGGTCCTCTGCAAGCAAGCAAAAACCCTCACCAGAACCTGACTGTGCTGGCACCTAATCTTGGACTTCCAGCTTCCAGAACTGTGAGAAATAATCTGTTTTTAAGCCACTCAGTTCAGTATTTTGTTACGGTGGCCTAAGCTGACAAATAAACACATCAAGCTTCCACAAAACTACAAAGGTGCACTCCTACCTGTAAGAAATTTTGTCCAGAGGAAATCATTTTTCAGGGTTACAGCTAGTGCTCTACTTACGACCACAATTGGGATCGGCAGACCGGTCGTAACACGATTTGGTCATAACTTGAGTAGGCTATATGTACAGTTGAAATGGTGCACGCGGAGATGGTAGTGCTGCTGGAAGCTGGACCGCACTGTCATACGCCCAACTGGGCAACGTTTGTGCTGCCAGACTCAGAGCAGTCTTGGCTAGCGATTGTGGTCGTAAAGTCGAATGGTCGTAAGTTGCATAGGTCGTAAGTCGATCAATACCTGTGCTTAATACAATAAGACTTAAGAAAAGTTTTGACACTTGTGCTTTTTATTTAGTCTTTGTCCTCAGGTAGGCACACTTGCTTTGGATTTTGTCTTTAGCTTTGACCTTGATTTCAGAATCTTTTACCACCTGGAGATGAAGGATAAATGCATTTATCAGCCCCGAAAAATCTGTAAATATGATCCCTTTTTTCCCTACTTGGAAACTAATCATTTTTTCCCTGAGCTTATTTCTTACTTGAATTACCTTTTCAAATAGAACAAATAGTGGCCAATTCAAACTGCCAACATTTTGTTCCAAAACTTTTACTCTAAAGCTCAGAGTTAATTAAGTACACCTTCTTTCTTGTAAGTGATCATTTTACCAAGTATTTCACTACAGCATCCTGTGGTTTCTCTTTTTCCAGCATCCCATTTTAGTGTCTTCACTGCCTTCCTCCCATCTGCAGCAAATGCCACATACATTGGTGTTTTGTTCTAGCAGATCCCCATTCCTGGTTACCAAATTCTATATTTGGTTTCCTCTAGGTTAAACCGAAAGAGTGGTCCTAAAAATATTAGCAGTTGAAAACAACAAATAATTATTTCTTATTAACTTTGAATGAGGTTTTGTGGGCAACTCAGGCTCACCTGGGCTCTGCTGGATGAAGGAGAAAAGGGAAAGAGTTGCTTCAAGATGTGTCTGAAATGAACCACTTTCCAAGATGTTTAATATCTGTAAACTAATACATCTTCTCATAGCTTAAGCTAATTAGGGCTACCTTTTCTCTTACATGTTCCTAAAAGAACCCATCTGCTTTATTAAGCAATTCGACCTTTATCCTAAGAGCATAGCAAACTTTGAAGTTTTTCTTTAGAGAAATAACATATAAGCTTCTTTTTGAAAAACTCATTCTGCCAGCAGTATGCACAACGAGGGGGAGCTGAAGTTGCTAGGCTAATGGTGGAATCCAAAGCATAGAAATTTATAGCTTTGAATAGAGTGGCAGCACTTGAGAAGGAGATCTGCTCAGATTTAAGATACTTAGCAGTTAAATGAGACAAGAATTGGTGTAAATTAAATACATGGGTGAGGATTAAAGATCCAAAGAAAGATAGGACGTGTGTTTCTTTGTACCAGGATTTACAGTAGGATCAGTTAATAAGATAGAAAACATTGAAACAGGAGCTGTTTTTGTGAGAAGATAATGTTAGTTTTTAAACATGTTAAATCATATGTGCCCTGGAAATATGAAAGTGGAAGTATTAAGTAGACAGTTGAACACTTGAAACTTTAAAAAGAAGTTGGAAATATAAATCTGTGAAACTTTACGTAAGTTTAGACATAAATATATTCTGAAAGGCACTTAACCTTCTCTGTGAGAATTTTAGACTCTCTCTTTTGATAATAAAAAATTAGAGTTGGCTGCTATATCATATGTTTAAAACTTTTCTCTCCTCAACAAGTTTGTATGCTCCTAGAGGAGAGGAAATTTACTTCCAGCATCTAACATCGACATCTTCATAAGAATTTAGTAAGATTTATTTCATGTGTATGTAAAGAAAAAATAAAATTCTAAGCCCCTCACCCATCTGCATGAAACCTCCTGTGATCCAAGAACATTCCAAAGTTAACCTGGATAACTAGTTCAGGCCATAATAAGAAGGGAGAGTCAGCATGCCTCATTACACCAGCTTTCCTTTTAAAATTTGGGTACAACTGACCAACATTAACATCTATACAAAGACCTTCTGACTGATAGAACAGGTTATTTTCGTCTGATAGAAAGTATTTAGATAGCCAGGCGCAGTGGCTCATGCCTGCAATCCCAGCACTTTTGGAGGCCGAGGCGGGCAGATTATGAGGTCAAGAGATTGAGACCATCTTGGCCAACATGGTGAAACCCTGTCTCTACTAAAAATACAAAAAAAAAAAAAAAAATTAGCTGGTGGTGATGGTGCATGCTTGTAGTCCCAGCAGAGGCTGAGGCTGGAGAATGACTTGAACCCAGGAGGCAGAAGTTGCAGTGAGCTGATATCACACACCACTGCACTCCAGCCTGGGTGACAGAGAGAGAGAGAGACTCTGTCTCAAGAAAAAAAAAAAAAAAGAAAAAAGAGAGAGAGAAGTATTTAGATGATAACTTTTTAAACCAATTGCCAATTAGAAAATCTTTGAAGTGCCTATAACCTGAAAGTCCCTGCTTTGAGTTTTCCTGCCTTTCCAGATGGAGCCAATGAACATCTTACTTGTACTAATTGATGCCTTATCTCTCCCTAAAATGTATAAAACCAATCTGTAGTCTGGCCACCTTGGGCCCATGTTCCTAGCATCTCCTGGGGCTGTGTAATAGGCCATTGGTTACACATATTTGGCTCGGAATAAATCTCCTCAAATATTTTACAGAGTATGAATCTTTTTGTCAACAAGTATATGAGTATTAAACAGTATCATCTAACTAGTATTTCGGCTTGAGTAGTTTTTATTTTCCTGCGATTTTAAATGTGGCTTTTATAGATTCTTTATTCCAACTCTCAGCCATGTCTCAACCTATTTTGCTTTGTTTTTTACTTGTTAATCTAGTCACACATACCTTTATAAATACTGAATGAAAGACCAAAAGAATGTTTTTAAAGAAATCTTTTCCATACAATTTTTATTCCATGTGATTATTTTGAAGCTATGAAACAAAAATAAAATTCTAAGTTTCCCAACCAACTTAATGGACCCCTCCTTTTGACCAAGGGCATTCTAAAGTAAACTTGAAACACTCGTGCAGGCCATGATGGGAACAGGTGGTCAGACAGGACTCATTATACCTTTCTTCCGTTGGAATTCAGGCACAGCCGATCAGCATTAACATTGAAACAGAGACCTTAAGCCTGATCAAACAGACTTTAAGTCCAATAAGAAATATTTAAAATCTATTCTCTCTGAAGCCTGCTACATGGGAACTTCATTTGCATCACAAGAACCTTAGCCTCTACAATCTCTTATCATAACCCATTCACTTCTATTGATTCCACATCTTTAAATAAACTCTTTCAACAAACTACCAATCAGAAAAATCATTGGCTCCACCTACCCCCACCAACTCCTGGCTTCAGGTTGTGCTACATTTCCCTATCAAACCAAAGTGTATCTTACACATATTGATTGACATCTTATGTCTCCCTAAAATTTGTAAAACCACACTGTCACTTGACCACCTTAGGCACATGTTGTCAGAACCTCCTGAGGATTACAGGCATGTCCTTAACCAATCGACTGAGACTTGTCTCAGATACTTTTTTGGTTTATAAAGCAAAGTAGCAGTTTAGAAGTGGGAGATGGAGAAGAGTCTACTGTATATCTGATTTATAAATAACATTTGTCTTAACTATGCATCTTACTCAACCTACAGCTCAGACTTTTGGGAAAAACAAATGAATTAGGAATGGATTATATATTTGCAAAACTTAATTCTCTGGGAAGTTATATTTATTTTCATGAATACTCGGACTAGAAGAATGTTAAGATGTGTCATCACTTATCCACTTCACATTTTTCACAAATAGAGAGTCTGTTCCATTTATATAGCAGAAGCGTCTGCTGGATGACTAGCAAAAAAGCAGATTAACTCAAAGAGTAGCAGACACTACTTTGCTTACCATTTATTGCCACAGCTGCAGTGTGAACTGAAACATCCAGGGACTTTACCTCACAGATACATAGCGAAGTCCAAAAGAAGCTAGCCAACCAAATAAGAGTTACGTTAAACTAGCCTCAGCTGCAGGTCCCTTTCTGCATATCTTCCCATAGCAGAATGACCCTTTACTGCCAAAACCGATGCAGTCATTTGTCATGCAAATGCTACATTTCTGGATGCCAAAGAATGGAAAGACAATGACACCTGAAACCGCAATATAGTCACCAAAGCCTCATTATAAAATGAGACCATGTTGGAAAATATGCAGGTGTTAATCTCCAACTGCTTTATCCAAAGAAATAAAGGGATAGGGCATTGAGCCACGGGTGCTTGTTTGAGCTCTTTCTTTCTTTCTGTTTTATAAAACTACCTAGTAGCATATCAGATATAGATAGGCTGTATTTTCAGGGTTTTATTGCCATATAAATCCTTTTTCGTGAACTAGAAATTTCAACAGAACAGATTTCTGACCATGCTAAATTATAGAAGGATGGCACTTACAAACGACTAATTTATTCACTACCATGCTGTTAAAATAAATCTTCATATGGTCAACTCAAGCACTGATCTCCCTACTTCTTCAAGAGATTTGGAAAATTCAATCTAACCTTAAATAAATGAGCTTATCCTTCATTTCTCACCCTTCTGTAGGATGTAAGTCTACTTTAGGTATGCATATTATACTAGTTCTTTCAAAAATCTGCTGACTTCAGCCTGCTGCCAACTCCCCAGTAATTCTCCAAGTCATGGTTATATTCAACATTGCATTTACCAAATGAAATGATCTGATGGTCACTGAATACCCGGTCAGGCATAAAGGAGGCTTCTCTGTTTTCTCCTCTGATGCGCATTTTCCTAGGGCATAGGTATTCATTCACCTGGGCCTGTCAGTCCAGCTGTTCAACAGGGTCACTATCTTTCACTGAGGGCCCTCTTGGACCCTTTGGACTGCCAAGGTTTCATGTAGGTCTGTGTCATACCAGATCAAGGTAAGGAGAGAGAAGAAGAGGATGCAGTGAGGAATAACAGGTTTCGCTTTGGTAATGTACTCTTTTAGAGGACACTTCAATGCATTTTAGAGCTAAGTAAGACTTTTATTTCAGTCCCCATTAACCCTGAGGCCCAGATATAGATCCAGGATAGCTAGCATGGACTCTGATAGCAGCTAACATGCTCAAGATTCTTGCCTGAGGCTAGTGATTTTATTATAAGGTTAACATCACCATCTTTAGCTCTTTCTTCCTTAGGATAAGTTCTTTAGTGAAATGCTCCTGAATCCTTTGCTATCAGTTTGCCAATTCTATGTAAAATCTGACATAAATTTACAAAGTCAATAAATACTTATTGAATCCCTATCATTGTCTAGACATTTCAAATAAGACTTTGACTACTCATAATGATTTATGTATGGATTTTTATATGATAAAAAACTATTGTCTTATGTGGCTGTTAGAAACAGAATCCTAAAGAAGAATTTACCTATTTGACCTTTTAGCAAAAAACCTAGACATAACAACGAAATAACAAAGTCACTCCCAAAATTGTGTTTTAGCTCACATGTAATTTGTGTGTGTGTCACGGCATGTTGAAATTTTCTGTGTAGCTGATGCCAAAACTTTCCGGACTTTCCCACTTCCACTACAGTTTCTTTCCTTAAGGAACGTGAAAGCACACCCCACACTGCCTATCCTTTCTAAACAGACTTTCAACAGCCTCATCAAACTTCCAGTATATTCCATGACATCATCTTATTGCAGGTGGAGAGTGCTGAGTCTCAACTTGCAAAATTGGCTTCAAATTTTGTCTGAATATCATTCATAGGTCAGCTGGCATTTCTGAAGTATATGAGGATGTTTTGCAATTAATAAATTGGCTTTGGAGCATCTGCTAAAAATCTGAGACAAAAGTGAAAATTTGTGCTACATTCTATCACAATCTTTTCATTTTTCCATCCTCCACTTTACTAATATAACTCTATTGAGGCAGTTGTCCAGGAGAGCTAAGCTGATGTGGGGTACATTTGGGTCTTATTTGTGTATTACAGGCACTTAAGATCCACTGAAGAAAGAGCAGTGATTGGCTTAGTTTCTCACTAACTTCTTTCTTGCCACTTTTCTGTTGTAACTATTTCGCTGAATAATATTTAAGATGCCATTCCCTCACCATTCAAATTTTTTTTAATTTCCACTTCCTGGGTCTTTCTTACCCTTTATGTGTCAATAATGAAAAACATATGGTATGCAGGGGAGAAAGGAGAATAATAAAAGAACATTCTGCAATTCGTAGCGCTAAGATATTATGACAAAAGGAAGCTTTTGAACTAACCAAATAGTGACTTAGTGTTTGCTATTCATCAGCTTTTTCCTATTTTATTTGGTTTTGAATGATTCTCACCTCAAATCTTCTTTTCCAACTCATCACCATACTGAAAAGATTACTGTAGGTGAAAGCCTGCAAAACTATTTCATCTAGATGCCACATGGGTCTTCTGCTCCAGCCTTTACATTTTAAATTAAAAAATATAAAACATTATCAGTTCTATACCTCTCACATTAGTACCTGACCAAAAAACAAAACAAAAAAATATATACAGTACTAAAACTCTATTTTATAGTAATTAGCAAGTATACAACAGATCATAAACCTATTTTGTTCTTTACATGAAGTAGCTGAGCTGTGCAGACTTTATTAAACTTGACAGAAAGAAAACTATAATAAAAATTATTCTCCTCACTAAAATATTTTTAAAAGTAGAAGATCAGAATGAAAATCCTATGCCAGTTCTCCTTACTTAGAGCACACACTAAGCTAGAGAAGTAGACTTCCTTAAAAATATAGCTTATTGCATGAACTCTTCTGCAAAGAAAAGAAATTGCTAAAGATTTAATTCAGTTGTTTAGGTTGGATAAACCTCCAAGGGAGCAAATAGTTATTCTCAGATTATTATGGTTGTAAAAATAAGGCCAAATGCAGACATATTTGTTACTTTTTTTCTTTCCAGAAATGTATCATTCTCAGAGCAATCTAGTTAATGGTACAGTAGTGGACAAAAAAAAAAAAAAAAATTGCGATAATGTACATCTGTGGAGAAAACCTGGCAGTAAATATCATAAAAACAGCAATTCACTTTTAGATAGCACTTTATAATTTACAAACCATTTTTCATTTTTAATCTTGCATTCTTAAAGTACATATTACCATCCTGACTTTACAGCCAGAAAAGAATACAGCTCAAAGAAAGTAAGACTTGCCCAATTTTACTTAACCACTTAATGGCAGACCTGGAAGCCCATCCCATATTTTCAGCTCTTTTTGTATCAACTTGAAGATTCTTTTTTGCTATACACCTACTTTAGGTAGAATTCTAATTGCCTGATGAGGAAAGGGGCTAAATGGAGTTTTTAATTGACTGACACTCAAAGGTATTAAAGACATACGCATCCTTGTGAAAACCTCTAAAATCTTTGAACTGGTCAAAAAGATTAATGGTTGTCTTTTCAATGGAAATGCAATAATTTTCTAGCAGGTTCTTGTAAGGATATCTAATTCTACAAAGGTCTGAGCATTCCCTTGGATGCAGGCTCAACATTTTGTAAGCTATAAAAAACTGATAGTAAAACAAATAATTCTTCTTCATAGAGACGAGAGTTTACCCATTAAGATTAAAATCAATTTCCACTCTGTGGAAATTTGGAAAATCAGTTTCTAGTTTTGCGCCTATTAACAAATCCATTTTTGTATTTCTATAGCTATATTATGTCTGCTCTTTGGGGTCTCCTTTGAACTACTGTTAACATTTACTGGCCTCTCATTAATTGATGAATTAAATAAAAATATTAAATATATGTTTATTTTATTATTAATCAATCACAATTTTATATTTTGGGAAATATTTTAGCGTATGAGACTAAATATATATCCCACAAAGAATCACTATCTAGTATAGGGCCAGATATGTAAACAAATAATTACAGTGAGAAATACCAAATAATACAGGTTTATTTTTACAGAAATAACAAAGTTTTTACAGAAATAAATTCTGTACAGTAGTATTGGAGTCTGATGGCTTAAACAGTATTGGGAAATAAGAGAAAAAGAAAAACCATAGAAACATGCCACAGCGAACTACATTTAAGAAGACAAATTGAACTATAACTAGAGATAAAGCAGTCTATTTTGGGGTAATACATATTATTCCAGAGTTGCATGATAAACTGATACCTTATAACTTTAATTATACAATATTAAATCCTGGCTACAATACAATAGGCAAACGAAATGGGAAATTGCACTTGCCATTTGGTGAAATAAATCTTTTTGACCAAACTAGATATGAATCTAGTCTACAAACAATTCTTTCTTAGCTTATAATTATTTCAGCTGAATTCTGTATTTGTATAAACTGTATTTGTATATACTCACTAAAAGTAAGTTCTTCCAATTCATCTCTGTGTTTACCTCAGCACTAAGCAAAGATGATGGCCCATAAAATCCATTGTATAGATACTTAATGAATTCACTGAATACTTGGGTCCAAGCTGCTGCCACCTCCTAGTGTTCACCTCTCTAGAGATTTCATTCATCTGAAAAATCAGACAATCCTTTCTAGTACTTAGTATCTCTATATTACATTAGTTTCATCCTGTCTTGTGGTGGACAGCAATTGGTAGTTTAGCTCATCATCTTCTCTCTCTCCTAAAATCTAATCTCCTTGAGGCCAGGACTCCCATTTGTGCATCTATTTAAAGATAAAATGCTTGTCATGGTGCCAGTAAGTATCTGTTGGTTGAATTTATTTTTTAAAAAATTGCCCACCTGGCACTTTGGCAGTAAAAATGCTTGACAGGACAAAAATACAATTTGAACATAAGCCAAAAAAAATTTTTTTCTCTGGTTTATTTTCAGAAGAGATAATCTTAAGTTACTCTAGAATTAGTTTTGAAATTTTTTTAGTATAAAAAATTATCTGAGCCCCTGCTCAGTAGTCCGTACTAAAGTTACATCAACATGGCAAATTTATAGGAACTATAAATAGATACCGAGCTATGTCACATCATATACAAATAGTAAATAAGAAAATGATATTAAAGAAGGATAGCAGGAAACTTTATAGACACAAACAGTGCTTCATAACAACATTGTGATTTACTGAGCTCTATATTTAACAATATTATTCCCTACAGTATGCATGCAGGTGCATAATATATTCCAAAACTAATAAATATTAGTATGTTAGAGCATTTTGTATGTTTCAGAAAACTGGTCAATTTTTATATCATTTGAGGGTCTATAAATTATTAATTTGAAGATGAATAAATATCTCTTCATAAATAATCTTTCTCTAGACATTGGAATATGTCACAACATCACAACTGTGATCGTAATTCTTAGAAACAAGTGAATAATTTGGGCAAAAATATTTTTGTCCATGCCAAATAAAGGAATGGTCCATGGAAGGTGTGATGCAAACTAGTAATTAGAAGACTGTGTGGTCGGAGGGAAGCCTCAGACCCTCAGGCACAATAACACCCAAAGGAGATGGGAGATGAGGCAGAAATGAAGATGTAGGGATTGATTCCATGTTGGTTTGATTCCAAGACTGTTGCTACCAGGAAAAATGCCAGATTCATTGAAATAGAATCATTACTTTGACAAGAATTTTTAAAAATGACTTACTTAAGTACTTTTACAATACTGAATTGTGTTCCTCAAAAAGATATGTTGAAGACATCACCCCGACCCTATTAGTTGTGAATGTGATATTAGAAAAAAGGTCAGTGCAGATGTGATCAGTTTAGATGAGCCCGTATTGGAGCAAGCTGGACCTGCAGTGTGACTGGTGCCCTCACAAGAAGAGGGAAATTTAGGTATAGCACAGAGAAGACAGCCACATGACTATTGGAGGCAGTGATTAAAGTGATGTATTTACAAGCCAAAGAATGCCTGGAGCTGCCAGAAACTGGAAAAGCTAAGGAAGCAGACTCCGGTAGAGGCTTAGGATGGTCCTGCCAACACCTTAATTTCAGACTTCCATCCTTCAGAACTGTGAGAGAATAAATTTCTGTTGTTTTAAGTTACCTAGGTTGTGTCCTTTGTACAAAGCCCTATAATACTAAGTATACCTTTCCAGGTACTAAAGTAACATAAAGACTATTTAATTAGATCATTTGGTCAACTTACCTTAATGATCATAAAAATTGGTTGCTGCATGGCATAACGTCATTAGCATAGGAAAAGAAAACACTGAACTTTTGTAATTTTGTTGTAATAAAGACTATATAAAAATGTGGCTAATAACGATGTTAACAATAGTTATGTACCAGGTACATAATCTTTAATCTCCTCCACAACCACAGATGGTAGGCATACTCTCCTCACTTTATAGTAAAGGAAAATAAGGCAGTAGATTAGGAATTATCCCAAGGTAAAGAGCTGTAATTCAAATCTATGTCTGTCTGACTCCCACACCATATGCTTTTCATACTGCCTTTGTCCGTTTTTGTAAATCTGTATAATAAGAGTGAAAACAATTTGGCTGATATCTCTTAATTGAACCTACTGAATGTTTGGACATTCAAAGTTATATTCTAAAACAAATCAAGAGAGAAAGAAGCTTGCCCGATCATCACAAGCATTTATCTGAACTTTTAGTCCTGTCAATCAGCATAAGATAGTTATCAGAGAACAGATTTATTTCTTCTCCCACACAATACTTCTCCAAATGTCTACTGCATGTCTTGGATTTTCCAAAAATCAAAAGATTCTGACTTCCTTCTCCAGGGAAATGGTGTAACATATTGATTAAAATAAGAATGGGCTTTGATAGCTACATTTTCTGTGTTCCAGTTTCAGTTCTGCCTCTTAGCAACTATGTGAATGTCGCTGGTTTCTTGCCTTCAGGCTCCTGGCTTCTTCATCTGTAGAGTGGGGGTCAGAGTAGTTCCTGCCAGCATTGCTGTGGAGGTTAGCTGCTTAGCATAATGGCAACTGCATATAGTAAGCTATTATTACAATATGCCTCCAATAATATACTTCACTAAGAACTAGAAAAATGTGTTGATTATATGAAATTGACCACAATTGTATTTTGAATTATGTCATTTAAACTATAGGCTTTGTAGCTTCTAAAATCAGAATGAATTTTTAAAAGACACAACTCAAAGAAGGCATTTATTTTCTGTATTATTTAAAGAATTCCGTACAAATCAAAATATAGAATAGTTCTGAAAAGCTAATCTTCACAATAAGAGTCAGTCTGTAAAGGTTCAAATTCTATAGAGAAAAAAGCGTGACTTATTATATAAGCAGATTTTGCACCAAGCTATTTCCAAATTACCTCTGATAAAACACAAGTCACACATTTTCTATCCAAACCACTTTTGCATTACAATAAGAACCAAAGAGTAAAAATAAAAGGTATTTACTGGGATTGTTTTTTACCAAATACAGTCTATCCAAATGATTAAATACTCCCAAAAAAAGCGTGAAAGAACAATGATGGTATTAAAGCAGACAAAATATTTATATTTTCTCTTGAAATACTACTAAAGAAAGTATTCAAATTAGTTGCTTCTTAAATGTTGCATGTGTTGTCTTTAGGATTCGTGGCAATGAGGCAGCATGCTGTGGTGACTTGAGTGTGAATTCTGGAATCAGTTTGGGGTTATCTTTCCATCTCCACTCTTTAGCAGTTGTGAGAACTTAGGCAAGTTATGTATCCATTCACTCCTCAGTTTCCTCACATGCAAAATACAAATATGCATAATACTAATATCACAGAGTAACTGAAGAGCTCACAGGGATGTACAGAAACTGCTTTAAGACAGTACCTATTATATAGATATGTATTCATTTAATGTTAGCAATAATAATTACTAAGCAATGATAATTCAATAAGATTAAATCCTTTGTGTCTTATGAAGAGAAAATACCTAACAGCTATTAAAAATAAACAGTAAAAATAGCTTTCATATGTTAAATACTTATTCTGAGCCAGGCCCTGGAATGAATAACAATACATGGATGCACTATGCCATATACACTATAACATTATCTCAGTTTTACAAACAATGGAAATAAGAAGCTCTAATTTAGACAGTCTAGCAACCTGAAGATCCAGGATTGCTTTTACTCTTCCTCAATTTTGCACCAAGCACTGAGAGGAGGTCTTAGGATACAAAAATCTTTCATCAGGCCTCTCCTGCCTCTAGATGCAGATAGGATTTTCTATTTGAGCATGGTTCAAAGCGGGTCCTCTAGAAGCAGAAATTGAAATAGTGACTTTTGTGAAATAACTTGTGAAAGTATTTCAGAGACAGTAAACTTCTGGGAGAAGGGGAAGAGAAAAACAGGATAAGGGAAGGAAAGATAGCTAAGCAAGGATGTGGGCTCAGCTGGAGACTAGCTTCATTCTGGGGCATCATTTGCATCACACAATTGGCTCCACCTTGGGGCAAGAGGGTCAGCCCTCAGTACCCTTTATCAGGCAACCAGTAACCCTAATAGCCCCAGGATCAGGGGTTCATAATCTCCTTTCTTCCAAAGCAAGGCAGCTGTCTTTCTTCCAAAGCCAGTTCCCTGTACAAGGGGCAGCAGCACACCCTTAGCAATCACCACTCCCAACACCTGGAGAAAGGCCCAATGAAGGGGGTCAGGAAAGGGCACCAACAGCATATACTGTCATCTACCCTCTGTTGCAGGGTCTTTCCCCTTGGACATGCCAATGAATCTTTCAGCTAGTAAGTTCTATTTCTGAGCACTAGTTCAAGTCCGGAAAGTAGGATATTGACTCTTTCCTGATTTCAGCATTCTGCTTATTCGCTGCGTGTGTATGAATACTTTTGATGGTTGCCTATCCATCTTGAACTGGAACTATCATGTTCTACTAGCATCTCCGCAGATCACAGGGAGCCAGATTGTCTTGAGTACCATTCTGACCTTGTCACCATTTGTTATGCTTGGATCCTGTCATTCTATTAATACGAACGGTTCATGGGTATGTTATGACACCTCTTTCACTCAGCCCTGTCTTAGAGAGGACAACCACTGTTCATCTTAGTGATTCTGGTGCCCTCCTTACAAACACATTTGTCTTCATCCTGAGAAATAATCATTTGTGGGTGTGCTGGCTTTTTTATGGTGGACCTAGTATAGTATAGTATAGTATACCCAATTTTTGGAGCTTTCTTTATTCTTGACTCCAATCTGTCACAGATTTCTAGCATTTCTACTTTAGTTGGTATGGGCCATTTGGTTTTCCAAAACTAAAAGCACCAGATAAATGATATATTAGCACTACTTTCCAAGTCCTTTGCCAGGGTATTAAATCCGGTGTCATGAGAGGATTCTTCCATAACACAAAACTCTTTTTCTTCAGCTGATAGTCTGTCTCCTTTAATGCAGCACGCTCAGAATACATTCCTGGGCATATTTTCCTTTTACCTACTGACACATTTTATTTTAGCCAAGTCGTGCAGTTTCTCTAGCATATACTGTAATCTATCTCCTCTCTCAGATGTCCAAGCACTTTCACAGTAAGGTTTTGCTTAATACTGGCCTGCTGAACATGGTTCATATTAAGTGTAATAAACAAGTTTCAGCTTTCCCATAGTGACTCTTGCATTTTAAACATGAATTCTGTGCACTCATATGATAATTGTTGCCCCAAAATCTAACTTAGAAAAAACTTTGCTTGAAAAGTTTTAACATTATTTTTCTATAAATGACTATGGTGGGCAGAGGGAAGATCCCAAGGAGGGTAAGCATTGTTCTGTGAGGTACCTGCTTCATTTGAGGTCTCTTTAGAGCAGTGAGGTAGCATAGGCTCCATATTAGGGCTAAGAATTAGATCTGATAATTCCAGATTTTCAAGTACATCTACTTAGTTATGCCAGTCTGAAGTCTCAGGATCTCACCCCTTCCTTATTATGGTTCTGTTTTTGGCATCAGATACTTACCTACCTAAAATTACACTTTCTTTACAGATCTTCCATTCTTATAATTAGGTGTTGCCTTTGATCTTCAGCCCTGTTTGTCCTCTGGCTATGGGCACCAGGAGTCTCTTAAAGAAACTCTAAGGAGGCTTTCTGTCCCTCACACAAGGCTGATCATAGATGTGTCTCTAATTTTTTCTCTTCAGTTCATCAGTGGCACTTAGCAACAACCATCTAGTTTCACAGTTCTTATAATTATTATTTATATCACACCTCTGAAACTTTAGAGACATTGCCTGACCTAAAGAATCCCCTTCCATAAGCAGCCTGTTCTAGTTAATCACCCTGCTACAACATTCTAGGCACTATTGATATTTCATCTATTTTATTGCAGTCTTTATTGTCATCCTGACAGCAAGTGACCCACCTTCAGATCCCCATCTTTAAAGTCTGCTTCTGAGGATCACTTTTGGCACCATCTCAGGTCAGGATCCCAAAGCAGAGCCATAGATAGTCATTGTATTAAAAGTGATATATTGAAGAAGTGCCCTCGGAATGAGAGTTATGGTTCCACCTTGAGGCAAGAGGAGTGGGAAACAGGCTGTGTACATCCCAGAGTCAGTCTGTTACTTGGCTGCGGTTATGGTGCAACTCCTGAGAGACAGTTTCAGTTCAGGTGAGGGTAATGCTTGGTGGAGTGGGGATTATGAGCCAACAGCCAGGGAAAGGTGCACTGGTCCTGGGGAAGGGAACCTGGGAGGCCACAGACAGCACACACGATGCCGTATTTCTGGGACAGCATTGAATGCAGCATTTCAAAAACACTCTTTCTCTTGCTTGCTTGCTTCTTACTGTGTTCCACTTGCCAGCTATTCCTTTCCCATCCCACCAATGTGCTTTTACCACATTTCACTTTGTCTTCAATGCTTTTAACTCAATGATAAGCTCCCATAGTGCAAGGGATTATCTTTTCTCATACACATTTAATAAATTAAAATATCTTCCTGAGGAAAAGCTGCTGCTTCAAGTATGAATGTTGACAAACCTCAAAATGTTCCCTATTATTCTGTCTGAGTCATGGCTAAGGTCAACAGTTGTGCTCTCAGCCTAAGACAAAGCCCTCCCTGTGCTCTGCTCTGCAGGCATGTGAAGAGTTCTCAGTCATCCTTTTATACGTGAGTGGGCCTTCAGAAGACATCAAACAACAAAATGAATAGGCCTTTTGAAGAAATAAAACAACAAAATAACAAAGGATCTTCTGCTGGATTATCGGCATTAATAATCCTTCATTCATAAATGTAAATTTCCATCTATATTCTTAGAAAAATAAGAGCAGGAGAGAAATAGCATCTGAAAGTACAGAAGTTTATTGCACAAATAAAGGAAGTCTTGGAAGCTGGAGTTTCTGCTGAATCTGAAGAATCAGATTTTCACAAAGAATTAATAGTTTAAGGTGAACAGCAAAATAGAGGAGTTGTTTAGACAATTATATTTCAACAGGGATCTTAGATCACCATATTCTGAGCATGCAACAGCAACACACAACCTGTTATGAGGGTTAAAACACCTACTTTGATAGTTCACCGTCATCATAGTACTTTTAAGTATGAGCACCCATCCCCTCTCCCCAAAACTTGGACGTACAGAGAAGAGTTTAGAGGTTGGAGAAAGAGCACAAACTTACTTGTTAAACCTGGAAGTTGACCTCAATATTAAACTTGGAGACAGTACCTTGTGTTCCCCTAAAATTGAAAACAACTCAGTCACATATATGTGTTATGACCAAAAACAAACCAGTCATTTATTATATTAGTAAATCTAAGAGATAATGTAAAATACTTTGTGCATTTGATCTATGAAATTCTAGGTAACAAATGTATTAGCTCAATTGTACACAGGTTAATGCAAAGAAATCCTACAATATTGCAGAAGATAACAGTCTGAAACTATCCCACAATTGCTTTCAATGACATATTAGAAATGTAATTCTCTGTTCTTAAAGTACGTGATCAGACTATTAACACCTGTGCATAAGGCAAATTCTTTTCTAAGAACTCACACAGAAATCAGTAGTAAAGTGTTATATGTTATGTGATTATATTTGTGTTTGTTTAATATTTATTAGGTTCCTGGTAAAGGTGGTGAAAATGTTTCTACAGTCTACACACCTAAAATTATGGGGTACTGTATTTCAAATTAGGCTTCCTGTCACTGAGCCCAATAGAAACATAATATTCACAGGAAACCTTAGGTTTTTTTAACTTACACTTTTATCACTGTGGGTTCCATTTATCAGTCATTATCTTCCCTTATCACCAATAATCTTTTACTGTATTTTTCTCTGTGTATTCAATATATTCAACTCAGTTACAAGCCACTGTAGTATATGAAGTACTGTTTGCATTTCCTCACACTAAAATTCCCTTCTCTTTCTATTATATCTTGCAAAATCCTTTTGGTTCTTCAAAATCCAGCTCAAATGTCACCTTGTGTGTGTGTGTGTGTGTGTGTGTGCGAAACTTTCTATGTTCCTAACAGCTCATTCTCAAGTGGGATTGATCAGATTTTCTTCCTTGTGTTTATTCTATTTGCATTATACTTATTACAGCATCTATCACATCATCTTGCAAATATGATTTACTAACTTGGAATCTGTATGAGATTGTGATCTCCTTGAAAATGTGTATCCTTTCTCATTCTTTTCTGTTTTGTCAGCATCATGCATAGTACCAAATTAGTGATCAACAATTATTTTTAAATGATGAATGTATAGCTAGGCTTTGTCAGAAATTGGCAGAGGAGTATGTGACATATTTCCTACTGCTTAAAAGGCAAAGTATCAATCCCACGGGAGAAGATAAATGTCATATTATGCCTTCTTTTTTATCTCAGTTTGAAAAGGCCTAAATTTCCTTTAGCATCTTCTCAGATTGCTTGTTTGAACAAAATGCAAATACAGAACAACTGAAAAATTGCCATGACTCCTGATTAATACTGAGAGGAATGAAGGGAACGAGAAATATATTGTCTTCTATATGATTTAAACGTTTTCAGTAAGCCACTCATTAAACTTCAGAATGATGATTCTTTTTGAAGTAGATTTGCTGACATATCAGCTCTATCCTTTCTCAGTTTTTAACCAAAACAATTATTAGGAAAATAATGTTAAGCCAATTAAAAAATTCCAAATGTAAACTTTTGTCTCATATTTATAGATCCTTGAATAATTGTCAACATTTCAAAATGCCGCTGATTTTGAGCTTCACAGATCTTGCATTTGACTTTTTTAATTAGCCTGAAAGTTTGCAGTATCAGACATGATCATCCAAAGTTTTTGTGTAGATTTGTCTTTATGAGGTATTATTTGTAAAGTTAGTCAGTTTTTAGCTTCCAGAGAAGCTTTCCAGCAACTAAGGAAAAAAGTAAGGCTTTCTCTCGGTCGATCTTCACAACAGTGCCGTCAATTGTAACTGGTAAGTCTTTCGTTAGCTCTGCAATTTCCAACACACTTAATTATTCAAATGAGAAATGTATCTTCCAAAGTCTGTAATACAAAAATTAGATGCCCTGCAATTTTTTATTTCTATTTTAAAGGTACAACTTGTCATCAAAATCATTTTCATTGCAAATGTTTTCTTAGCAATTTGCTTGCTATAAGTGTCTGTTATACAGACAAACTCATCTGAGAATAGTGTTTGTTTATGCTCATGTACTTATGAATTTTGTAAAGAGAGCAGTGACAATAAAAGTAAAGAAATTATGACTAGAAAACCTCCAGATGGTGAGATTTGTTTTCTTGTAATTCCATATTCCAAGGCCTGAGCTGAATCCAAATTTCAGAAAGAGAAATACACTATGGGTTTTTCAAACTGTGAGAACTTAACTGACCTAGAAATAGCCAAACCATCCAAAGATTCATAGGTAAATTTTTTTTTTTATGTGTGAAACAGGTGGAAAAGTTTGAGCTGGGAAAGAAGTCAATATAAGAAAGAACTTTATAGGTTTCATTTGTTTGTTTTGAGAGGGCTCCTTAATAGATGTGAAAAGAAATTTTAGAAAAAGATGAGTTTGATTACACATTGATTGATACAGTCATAAGAAAATAGATAAACATACAAATAGTAGCTATCCACATCACATTTAAAAATTTGAAATATCTTAAAATTGCTAGATTATGTTAAGATGCTAAGCCTTTATCATTATATCAAAGTGGTGTAAATTATGGTCAAAAGAATATATATTTCAAGAACACTCATTTATTCATGCATGCATCAATTCATCCAGCATATATCAATTGAGTGCCTATTTTGCTCAACTCACTATGACAGGGAGCTAATTTTCTAGAATATCTTTTCTCCATGATAAAAAGCCTACCTTTTATTACCATTTTTATTTTTTGCATTTTTACCTGATGGCAACATATGGCTCATGACAAATAATAACAAGTAAAACATTGTATTTATCAAGTATCATCAAGCTGCCTTATTTCCTTAATATTAATTCAGAAATTGAATTTGTGTGAAATTTGTTTATCAAAAAAAGGCCTAACATTTTCTTTTATTTAGAAACTTCAGTAATATATTCAGTTATCAAATCAATGCCAACCATTTTCGTAGTTTAGAGCTCAGGTTATTTAAGCCTCAAATAAAATGGAGTGAATCATATGGCAAATGGAAAATATTTCAAATTTTATTTTTTATGTTTTTAAATATCTTTCTAAAATCTTTAATCTATACATACACTTATTTACATATAAATTTTATATTATATGCATATTTAAGTCTTCTGTTTTATTAATGACACAGCTCAGAAGCTGAAAGCACATTTGAAAAGTAAAAATGTAAATTAGTTTAAAGCTTATATTTGTTGCCAAAGTAAAAATTAGACTAGAACTTTCGAAAGATCTTTTTAAAATTCTATAACAGATATATTCCATTTTGATGGTCTATGAATTGTACATTACTTAAAAAGGTTTCAGAGTGACACATGATGATACAAATACCATTTTATATGACAGGAATTGTTCCTTTAATCAAGTAATTTAAGACAACATAATTTTGAAGCATTCTCCATTTTATGTCTTCCAGATGACTGCCTGCAAATAATACACATGGTGTAATAGTTAATTTTATGTATCAACTTGATTAGGTTAAGATATACTCAGATACCTGGTAACGTTATTTTTGGGTGTTTTTAGGACAGTGTTTCTGGAAGAGATTATCTTTTAAATCGTAGACTGAGTAAAGAAGTTTCACCCTCACAAATGTGAGCAAGCATCATCCAGTCCATTGGGGGCCTTGACAGAAGAATAAAGAAGAGAACCTATGAGTTTAATCTTCTTTCTTGTGCTAAGACATCCATCTTCTCCTGCCCATGGACACTGGAATTCTTGATATATACTTATAAATATATTATTGATTGTGTCTTTCTGGAAGAGCATTGATTAACACATAAAGTTAATTCTACTTATAAAAGTTTTTATAAAAGACTGAGTAAAGAAAACAAATGGCCATATGCATATTTTTGTTATATATTTTATGCTCCTACAATATGATTTGAACATTAAAGCAAGACAAAATAATGTTTAAAAGTGTATTATGTAGAAAACAACACAAATAAAGCATACACAGTTGATTATTTTTCTGTTTGGTAATTACAGCCTACCAAGTCACTGTGGTAGTCAAGTTATGGTCTACTATAATGTCCCCATGAGCACTGATTTAGAAGATGCTAAATCATTAGCTCTAGGAAAACTACATGGTTAGGTTTTTTCGAGCGTCTTTTGTAACATCTACATCAAATGATCAATACACTTGTTTTATGTGTACTTCTGTTTAATGACACATTATTTTATATTGTTGATTTATGAACATTGAACTCATGGCCAAGAGGACTATAACTTATCCCTGAGCAAAGCTTATTTAGCATGCCTATTTCCTCCGTAAGGCACATCAAGGCCTTCTTGCATATAGGAATGATAGGCAGTACTTCAGCATGATGCCTAGGAGACATTTTAAACAAGAAACACCAACCAAAAGCACAAAAATCAGAAAAACGTCACACCAAATTTGACTGCAAAAAGGGCACCTTTTGAAAGATCAAACAAGAAGGCAGAGCATCACCTTGTTTGCCCTCAGCTGGTTACAGACACTTCATGAAACTCATTTATTTTTTTGCTGCTCCGCATGTCCACAAATGACCAGTGAAGCACAGTATTGATTTTCGAGTCACAGATAAATTTGAGTAAAGGGAAAATTTGCCAACACAGAATCAGAATAATAATGATTAACTGCATTTTTTTTTTTTTTTTTTTTGAGTCGGAGTTTCACTCATGTTACCCAGGCTGGAGTGCAATGGCGCGATCTCGGCTCACCGCAACCTCCGCCTCCTGGGTTCAAGCAATTCTCCTGCCTCAGCCTCCTGAGTAGCTGGGATTACAGGCATGCACCACCATGCCCAGCTAATTTTTTGTATTTTTAGTAGAGACGGGGTTTCACCATGTTGACCAGGATGGTCTCGATCTCTTGATCTCGTGATCCATCCGCCTCGGCCTCCCAAAGTGCTGGGATTACAGGCTTGAGCCACCGCACCCGGCCGATTAACTGCATTTTTAACAGTAAGAACCATCTATTAGCCAACAACGAGGAAATCTAATTAAAAATTCAAGTTACCAGTGGGTGTGTGGCACACCCCTGTAATCCCAGCCCTTTGGGAGTCCCAGGCGGACAGATCGCCTGTGGTCAGGAGTTCAAGACCAGCCTGACCAACATGAAGAAACCCCATCTCTACTAAAAATACAAAAATTAGGCGGACATAGTGGTGCATACCTGTAATCCCAGCTACTTGGGAGGCTGAGGCAGGAGAATTGCTTAAACCCAGGAGGCAGAGGTTGAGGTGAGCTGAGATCGCACCATTGCACTCCAGCCTGGGCAACAAAAGCGAAACTCCTTCTCAATAAATAAATAAATTCAAGTTACTTTTCGACACGAAAAAGGCAAAGGAGATGGCGAAGAAGGGGAAAAATAAAAAAGAATTTGAAATACATAACTAAATTTCATTATTAAAATTATTTTGTTATTTCAAGTTCATCAATCTGATAATATTTAACATACTTAAAGGATCATCAATGCATTACTAATAATTTTCTTAAGTCTCAAGTTTTTTTAGTCTGGAGAATAATTTGAAGAATACTACTCTACCACCCTTCAAAATCTCTTCCCCAATGACCAGTGAATAGTGTCAACAAACAACATCAATAGCATCAACCTTATTATTCCTAATTTCACCTCTTAAATCATTTAAAATTTTCAATTTGTTCAAGAGTTTGGAATATATATAAAAATAAAAAAAAATATTTTAATTATTAAATTAATATTTAATATAAAATTATTTAAAAGTTGGTTTTAATGTAAAATATCTCAACAATCCTATATACTTCATGCTTTTTGCAAGCCAAGGAAATATAAATACTTTCAATAGTTGGGACTGACTTTAAAAATCTTACCATAGGACTTCCACTTCTGGCAACAGCAAAGTAGCACATATTGAGTTATATCTTTCATAGATAAGTATTATAAATATTGGACTATATATAGAAATGTATATGCATATGTATAGATAGATGTATATGTATGTACATATGTGTATGTATATATATACACACATGTATATAAAAGAAAAATACCTTGACATAATAAAGATCATATATGACAAACTCACAGGTAATATTACACTGAATAAAAAAAAAAAGAAAGTATTTTCACTAATATCTAGAACAAGACAAGAATATCCACCTTATATATATATACACATGTTTATATATATATGTGTGTATATATATGATATATATTAAATAATGCATCATTAAACAGATGTATATACATAGACACGTTTTATATATGCATATGTATGTGCATTTTTATATATACATCTTCATGTATATATACTGATATATAAATACATAATACAGGTTTCTATGTATGTATGTATATATACATATATAATATGCACATGCATGCATAGACTTATGAGAAGGCACTAACAAAAGAGTATGCAGATATTCTACTGAAGTTAACAGTTGGAAGAAGGAAATATTATGTCTGATGATAATCTCGCTTTATGATTTTTTTTTTCTGAGACCAGTATCCAGTTGATGCCAAGGTTAACATCTGGATAGAAATTCACAGTCTTATTGGTTGATATATCAAAAGACATAGTTTGGTGTGACCACAGCAGCTAGGAAGTGAAGAGAAAATACTGGAAAATAGACAAAACAAAGAGGGACCCTCAAATTTCTCTGTTCAAATTACTGGCTGATTGAATTGTTCTGTGATGGGTGCTTGTGTATATGTTTAACTTATGTATATGTTAACTTAGGTATATGTTTAACTTATGTATTGAATTATATTTACTGCTAGTGATGTTTATTTCAAGTAAATATAAGTTGCAGGAGGGTAAAGTTTTTGCCTATTCCTGTTCTTTCTATATATAAAACATAAATAATATGCTCAATAATATTTATTAAATGAATGAATGTCTTAGAATATTTTGCCTCTGAATCTAGAGATAATAGGTACCACAATACAATACAAAGATTCTGATCAAATTTATTAATGGATAGAAAGCCTGAATAGACCAGTACTGAATGGCAAGATCAAAACAGTAATAAAGTCTTCCATCAAATAAAAATCCAGTACTTGATAGATTCATTGCTGAATTCTACCAAACATCTAGAGAATAACTAATGCTAATTCTACTAAAATTATTTTAAAACATTGAAGAGTAGAGCATACATTTACACTTATTCTATAAGGCCAGAATTCACCTGATATGAAAATCAGAAAAACACACAACAAAGAAAACTATAGGCCAATATTTCCAATAAGCATAGATGCAAAAATCCTCAACAAAATGCTAGCAAACCAACAACCTTAAAAAGATTGTTCATGAAGGACTAGTGGGATCCTTTTCAGGTATGCAAGGATGGCTCAATATACAAATCAATAAATATCATATATCACATCAACATAGTAAAAAACCTTATAATCATTTCAATAGGTGCTAAAAATTTATCATCCCTTTGTAATAAAAACTTCCAACAAATTGGGTATAGAAGGAAAATATCTAGCCATGATAAAAATTATATATGACAAACTCACAGCTAGTGTAATACTGAATAGGGAAAAACTTTACACTCTTTTCACTAAGATATGGAACAAGACAAGGATACCCACATTCACCACCTCTATTCAACCTAGTACTAGAAATCCTAGACAGAACAATTAGGCAAGAGAAAGCAATAAAGGGAATCCAAATGGGAACGAAACAAGTCAAATTATTCTTATGTGCAGATGATATGATTTTATATTTAGAAAAACCTGAGGACTCCACCAAAAAACTCTTAGACTAATATATAAATTCAGTAAAGTCAGAGGACACAAAATCAACATACAAAAATCAGTCGCATTTCTAAACACCAATAACAAAACAGCTGAAAAAGAAAGCAAGAAAGTAATTCCGTTTGAGATGCAAAAAGAAAAAATACCTACTAATAAATTTAACCGAGGTGAAAGATCTCTACACCAAAAACAAAAAATAAAAATAAAAAAATAAAATAAATAAATTGATGAAGACACAAACAAATAAAAACATATCCCATGCTTATGGATTGGAAGAATTAATATTAAAACGACCATAAAGCCTAAAGCATTATACAGATTCAATGCAATCTCTATCAAAATATCAATGCCATTCTTCACAGAAATAGAAAAAATAACCCTAAAATTTGAATGGAACCACAAAAGACCCAGAATAGCTAAAGGAATCTGATCAAAACTAAGAAAGCTGGAGGTATCACACTACCTGATTTCAAATTGCACCCCTCAGCCACAGTTATCAAAACAGCCTGGTGCTGGCATGAAAACAGACACACGAACCAATGGAACAAAATAGCAATCCTGGAAATAAATTCATACACTTACAATGAACTAATTTTGACAAAGCAGCCAAGAACATACATTGTGGAAAGGACAGTCCAGTTAATAAATATTATTAGAAAAACTGAATATCCAAAATCAGAAGAATAAAACTAGATCTCCATCTTTCACCATATACTAAAATGAATTCAAAATGTATTAAAGACATAAATATAAAATATACAATCATAAAATTACTGTAAGAAAGCATTGGAGAAGCACTATAGGAGATTGGTCTGGGCAGTTTTTAGGGGTAACACCTCAAAAGCACAGGTAACAAAAGCAAAATAGACAAAGAGGATTACATCAAGCTTAAAAGCTTCTGCATAGCAAAGGAAACAATCAAAAAAGGAAAGACACAGCTATACAATGGAAAAAAATTTGCCAACTCTCCATTCAACAAAAGACAACTAGATTATATAAGAAATGTAAATGACCCAATAGCCCAGTAAACAAGCCACTACCAACAATAAAAATCTAATTTAAAAAATGAACAAAGACCTGAATAGATATTTCTCAAAAGAAAATATACAAATGGCCAATGGATACATGAACAGTGGTCAATATCATTAATTATCTGGGAAATGCAAATCAAAACCACATTGAGATATTATCTTACCCCAGTTAAAATGGCAATTATCAGCAAAACAAAACAAAACAAACAAACAAACAAAAAATTCTGGCAAGGATGTGATAAAAGAATATTTTTGGTGATAAAAAAGTATTTTGGTGCAAAATATGACAAAAACCACAATTACTTTTGCACCAACCTGATAACACCCAGTACAATTTATTATGTACCTCCATGTGTCAGAGACCATGTGTGACATGATACTACTATCATGATAATAATTTTATTTTTCTCGTAATACTCCACAAGATAGTAGACTTTAAAAATTCAGGCCTCCTAGTAGCTAAATATCATGCCTACATCTACACAAGTATATTGTTAAACATAAATTTAGATCTGTCTGAAATAAATCTTGGTTTTTTGTTCACTCAGTGAAACTGAATATGTAAAATATATTTACATATACCATGTAATACTTTCAGTGATATGGAATCACAATATAATTTATTGTCAATTCAAACCTTTATATTAGATAGCATAAAAGTCATGGAATTAGCTAGAGTTAATTCTGCCTGAAATATGCCTTCCTTGTTAATTTTAGATTAAGCCGGCAAGTTTGCAGAATATGAGAAGTTAAGTTTCTAAACAACAGGGCTATTTTTTTAATAACAGGGTAGTATTATATAACTTGGATCAGAAAATATTTTATCAAAAGCTAAAATATGATAATTCTACAATAAGTGTACCTCAGTGTACTCAACTTAGTTAAAAAATTTGAGTTGATATTTACCTAATCAATTCCCAGTAGTCCTTTTAAAGCATATTTTGTTTTGGAAAAAAGACAATAAACACTTATATAAAATGATCGCCATGTCAGCAATGAGATAATCAAATATTACTGTAGAAAGAATAATGGTCAGTTTGAGCTCCTAGAGTATCCACAACTAAGTAATTGACCTATTAGTTACCATATTTTTAGAGAGAGTAGCAGAAAGTAAGATGAAAGAGCAGATGCTTTGAGCTTGCATAGATTAGAAAATCAAAGTATGAGAGGACCCTGCCTGCTTGCAGCTTGGAGATTATAGACATAGACTAGTAAACAGAAAATTCTGAAGAAGTTTCAAATTATTTCGTCTTCTAATCTGAATAAAAACTCAAAATTACAGTTTTGCCTAAAACTAACATAGTTTCTTAACCTTGCACCGTTAACGTCTGGGGCCAGGTAGTGTGGGGACTACCATGTACATTCTAGGATGTTTAGCAGCATCCCTGGTAATACGTTTGGCTCTGTGTCCCCACCCAAATCTCATCCAGAACACTAATCCCATGTTTCAAGGGAAGGATCTGGTGGAAAGTGTTTGGATCATATGGACAGTGATTTTTTTTTTTTTACTGGAATATGGGTTTATGTGTTGAAAGAATTTTTAAAGCTCTCAGATGTAGCAATCTATTGTTTCAGATTTATATTCTGTATAATTAATTTATACACACTCTGTAAAAATATATTGGCTGCATAATTGAAACATAAACTGTTTTAATGGCTTACTTTAAAGTTTGAAACTTTATTTATTTACATTTTTTGCTTTTGTCCCTTTCTAGGGTAGATTCCATGCTTCAAAATTCACTTCTGAAAAATTTATGGTCATTTGCACAACAACTTCTACCCTTTATATCTTTAGCCAATTCCTCCTGTTAGGAAGAAATAGCTCACAAATTTTATTCATTGTATTATACTGTTTGACATTCTGTGATTAAAAAATCTTTTTATTAAAGTAAGGTAGAACATTTTGGTTGTCTTTGGCTTACTATATCAAAGTTTCACCATGAATACCTTGTGGTAAGTAGGCAAACAAGGACATGTTAAATTATTTTATCAATTGAATGCAAATATATCACTCAGTTTAATTCAGTAAGCTAATACATTGTTTTGGGGACTTCTAAGCATCTTCCTTTATATTCTCCATGCTATGTTTTCTCAACTTTTAGGTTTTACAATATGCATATTTTAAATTTAATCAGCTTTACTTGATATACTTTACAAACAATAAATTGTACCGACAAAAGTGAGCCATTTGATGACTTTTGAGAGTTGTGAAACCACCTCATTGCTGGGGTTCGTCCCACAGACCCTAGCTGCATGATGGATGAATAAATGCACTCAGACACAAATTTCTAGTGAACAAGTGGGCTAGCGGGTAGTGAGCCACTCACAGAGAGAGATCAAACCTACACGACCCTGACTAGTTGGCCCTCTACAAATTTATTCAGTATAGATTTAATAACAGAGGTGCTAAATCAACACACTTGTGGAGAAAGATTAAAGGCTAGGTTCCAAGCCCAACATTAGAGGGTAATTTCCCAGTTGACCTCCCTGAGATGGCCATCCAGCTCAAAGGTTAGTTTTAAGACCACATAAGTAACAAGCTAGTTAGGCAAACTCCCCAGATTCCTTTGTTTCTACTCTAACTTACTAACTGAGGGAAGAAGGCTGCCTTCAGCCAAGAATTATAGAAAAAAATCCCAAAGCTTCTGAAAGGGTTTAAGACTATATTCTATAACTTTCTCTAATATTTTTAAGTTAATATTTTTGACACCACCTTGACTGAATCCCCACCTTTCCCCCTTTTTGCTTTTAATATTCGGTCCTGTTGACCCAATATTAAAAACAAAAGGCCGGGAGTGGTGGCTCAAGCCTGTAATCCCAGCACATTGGGAGGCCGAGGCGGGTGGATCACGAGGTCAAGAGATCGAGACCATCCTGGTCAACATGGTGAAACCCCGTCTCTACTAAAAATACAAAAAAAAAAATTAGCTGGGCATGGTGGTGCGTGCCTGTAATCCCAGCTACTCAGGAGGCTGAGGCAGCAGAATTGCCTGAACCCAGGAGGCAGAGGTTGCGGTGAGCCGAGATCGCGCCATTGCACTCCAGCCTGGGTAACATGAGTGAAACTCCGTCTCAAAAAAAAAAAAAAAAAAACAAAAGATGGAGATGGAGCAGCAACAGTTCTGTCAGGTGAGGCACTCATTGTTTTCATTCAGGCTTTGCATCATAGAATTAACAAATAACGTAAGACAATTACAAGTACAATTAGCAACATGTTTTTCCAGTCAAAGAGTGACCTCCAGGAGCAAGAGTCTAACCAGGAGAGATGATCTTGTACACCCTCCCATATGGCTGTTCGTTGGGTGTGTAGACCTCTAGTGTGAAGGGATTCTAAAATTTTAGTTATAAGTTGCTTTATGTCTACTATTAAATTGTCATGAAAAGTTCCCCAGAAGTATTGTTTCACCTCATCCCAACTGTATGTTGATTGATTCCATGGTAGATAAGTGACACCATCGCAGCTTAATTGCTGTCAGATTGCCAGTGCATCCTGTTGCTCCCCAAC
The DNA here is from genome assembly GCF_009761245.1 of Sapajus apella. NCBI lineage: Eukaryota > Metazoa > Chordata > Mammalia > Primates > Cebidae > Sapajus > Sapajus apella. Next base: position 276,052 of record NW_022437071.1, on the reverse strand, counting down.
ATATTCTACAGCAACCACAAGAGCTTGCAGACACGCGAGAATTTTTTTGTGTGTGGATAAAGAAAAGCATATTTATTATTTTTTTAAATTTTTTTAATATACTGTAAGTTCGGGGATACATGTGCAGAATGTGCAAGTTTGTTGTTTAGGTATACACGTGCCATGGTGATTTGCGCATCCACCACTCTGTCATCTACATTAGGTATTTCTCCTGATGCTGTCTTTCCCCATGACCCCACCCCCTGCTATCCCTCTCCCTATGCCCCCGACAGGCCCATGTGTGTGATGTTCCCCTCCCTGTGTCCATGTGTTCTCTTTGTTCAACACCCACTTATGAGTGACAACATGTGGTGTTTGGTTTTCTGTTCTTTTGTCAGTTTGTTGAGAATGATGGTTTCCAGCTTAATTCATGTCCCTGCAAAGAACATGAACTCATCCTTTTTTATGGCTGCATCGTATTCCATGGTGTATATGTGCCACATTTTCTTTATCCAGCCTATCGTTGATGGGCATTGGGGTTGGTTCCAAGTCTTTGCTGTTGTAAACAGTTGGTGCAATAAACATACATGTACATGTGTCTTTAGAATAGAATGATTTATAATCCTTTGGTGTATACCCAGTAATGGCATTGCTGGGTCAAATGGCATTTCTAGTTCTAGATCCTTGAGGAATCGCCACACTGTCTTCCACAATGGTTGAACTAATTTACACTCTCACCGACAGTGTAAAAGCATTCCTATTTCTTCACATCCTCTCCAGCATGTGTGGTCTCCTGATATTTTAAAGATCGCCATTCTAACTGGCATGAGATAATATGGCAATGTGGTTTTGATTTGCATTTCTCTAATGGCCAGTGATGATGAGCTTTTTTCATATGTTTGTTGGCTGCATAAATATCTTCTTTTGAAAAGTGTGTGTTCATATTCTTTGCCCAATTTTTGATGGGGTTTTTTGCATTTTTTCTTGTAAATTCCTTGAAATTCTTTGAAGAATCTGGATATTAGCCCTTTGTCAGATGGGTAGATTGCAAAAACCTTTTCCTATTCTGTTCCTTGCCTGTTCACTCTATTGATAATTTTTTTTCCTCCTGTGCAGAAGCTCTTAAGTTTAATAAGATCCCATTTGTCTATTTCGGATTTTGTTGCCCTTGCTTTTGGTGTTTTAGTCATAAAGTCCTTGACAATGCCTGTGTCCTGAATGGTATTGCCTGAATGATATTTTTTTCTAGGATTTTTAGGGTGTTAGGTCTTATGTTTAAATCTTTAATCCATGTGTAGCTAATTTTTGTATAAGGTTTAAGGAAGGGATCCAATTTCAGCTTTTTGCATATGGCTAGCCAGTTTTCCCACCACCATTTATGAAATAGGGAAATAGGTAATCCTTTCCCAATTGCTTGTTTTTGTTAGGCTTGTCAAAGATCAGATGGCAGAGTCCGCATAGCCAAGACAATCCTAAGCAAAAAAAAAAAAAAAAGAGCCAAAGGCATCATGTTACCTGACTTCAAACTGACTTCAAACCATACTACAGGGCTACAGTAATCAAAACAGTATGATACTGGTGCCAAAACAGAGATATAGACCATGAAACAGGACAAGAATTTTTTTTGATCTATACCTTGCTGTAGAAGTTCATTAGACACATTTTTGGACAGATTATCTACAGAGGTAGGCTGTTTTTACTGACTCAGTTATAGATGCCACAGCAATGCTGGCAGTTGTCAGGATGACTATGTTTGAGACTATAAAGGCCATAAGTGTAACTACGAACCTTTTGTGTCTGAGCTGAGACAGGGTAAGTTCTAAGGTGGTAAGGGCAGAGGAACCTTGCCAATTGCATGTCAAATTGACTGGTAGAAATGCCTCAGATTGTCTCCTTAATACCATGGCACTAGTAATTTTTAAATTAGATATGTTGTAATTAATGATACATGAGGCAAACCAAGCCTGTCCCTGCACCCGGGTTAAAAACGTGGAGTTTTGGGGTATAACGGCTATGTTAGTTTCCATAAGGAAAACATATGGATGAGTAGTGTAAATCAGGCACTGATCAGTGTGATTATGAATAAAGGTTATAGTATACTTGCAATTGTAATTATGATATGTCCAAGGCCAGGTGTTAAGGGAGGTGCTAAGATGTCCCACGCACCATAAGGTGCCTTGGTGTGGCATGAACTTTACTCGGGGTCTGGGATATCTCATCCCCCCATTGGTCCAAATTATAAGGAAATGAGATGTAGCTATGAAACTGTGATTAATGCTGTGATGGATGAAGACATTTGTAAGACTGCCCTGCAGTTGGCAGTGGGGACTCCCACCTAAGATATTATGCATGCCTAACTGGAGGCTATGGGCTTGTTTCCTGTGAGAGACCTCCCAGATAAAATGGAATCCATTACTTTCCCAGCTTTGCTCTTTAGTATAGGAAGGAATGTTTGGGAAAGCAGCCTTGATTGCATTTACCAGTTTGTGATTGCCTGGAGCTAAGTATGTTAAAGCATTTCCTTTGCCTTGATGTAGCCATACTTGTTTTTGGGCAGGTACACAGTAAGGGTTAGAACCTTTGTAACTTGCACACAGTGGGAGGATCGTGGAGTGATATATAGTGTTATCTGGCACCTTAGTCCAATGTGTGCTATTATTGAGGGACTCCACTGGGAGTAAAACTATTCCTGCTAGCCAAGCAGTCACGTTATTATAGGCTGGGAAAGGGGTGTTTGTCTAAGTAACAGGGCAGAAGAAAGAAAAATTTAGAAGAGGGGTTGCGCTGCTCCCTTCCCTCGCCACGCCTGCTAGGTGGATGTTTCTGCATGCACCTCCCGCCCTTCCACAGCAGGCCAACTCCAGTGCATTGAGCTTGATTCTCTGTTGCTGTCGCCACCTGCAGGCCATGTTCCTGGGAGCATTTACTGGCTCCAAGTTTATGAACTTTCTTGCTGTTGGGCCTTTCTTTCCACTTACCACTTGCTTGGTCACATGGCTTTGCCCTCTAATGCTTTTTCTTATCCTTTTATGTACCTGATTGCTTTGTTGATCTGTATTACCAGGCAGCCTAAGAGCTCCCCTTCTAATGCTTTTTTTCTTATTTATTGGAGTAGGGATCTTAGGCAAAACTTCCATTTCCTCCTTGTCACTTTGGGCTGTTGCCTTTGTGTATGATGCTATTTACGATTTCTCCACACTTGTTCCCAGAGCTCTACATCTAGCATACTTTCTGCCAGAAACTATGGACATTGAGAAGCAACAGTTGAATTAGGTTCCTTAATTGAGTGGGTGAAACTGATGCTCCATTGGCTTTAAGTACCTGTTTCAATACTTTCATTTGTTGAGCTGATAACTGTTGTCCCATGATGAAAACTCAGCCTGAACAATCACCCCCGAATTTGGTAATCCCATGTAGGTACCAGTGACTTACTGACCTGACTTTGTAGTCCTCTATATCTTCATTTTTGGAGTGTTCGTCATGCTCCCTTCACAGCAATGATCATGTCAGGGTCACAACCTGACAGAGTTTGTCCCACCGACCCCAGCTGCATGATGGATAAATAAATGCACTTAGACACAAACTTCCAGTGAACGAGTGGGCTAGAGGGTCATGAACCACTCACAGAGAGAGATCACAGCTACATGACCCTGACTAGTTGGCCCTCTTCATATTTATTCAGCATAGATTTAATAACAGAGGCTCTAAGTCAATACATTTGTGGAAGAAGATTAAAGGCCAGATTTTGAGCTCAAAGCAAAGGCCATTAGAGGGCAATTTCCCTGGCTGACTTCTCCCCAACAGGGCCATTCATCTCAATGGTTAGTTTTAAGACCACATGAATAAACAAGTTAGTTAGGTAAACTTCCCACATTCCTTTGTTTCTACTCTAATTTATTTATCTAAGGGAACAAGGCTGCCTTCAGCCAGGAACTAGTCTTAGAAGCCCTTCCAAAAGGATTTGAGACTATATTCTATAACATTCTCTAATATTCTTCATTTTGTATTATTATTCTCTCAATGTTTGTTAAAAAGGATATTAAAATGATATTTGTGAAGTTCTTCAATTTGGGATTCAATTCTGTAAATTTTTGCTTTACTTATTCAAATAATCCAAGGCTCTGTTATTAGACGATGGCACATTTATGAATGTTATGTCTTACTAAAGGGTTTGTGCTTCTTATTTTTATTTTTTTTAGAGACCGCCTTGCTCTGTTGCCAAGGCTAGAGTGCACTGGTGTAGTCGTGGCTCATCACAACCTCACTCTTGGACTCAGGTCCTCCTCTCACCTCAGCTTTCTAAGCCACCATACACATTTAATTTTTGAAGTTTTTGTAGAGACAGCATCTTACTATTTTACACAGGCCGGTCTTGAATTCCCAGATTCAAACAACCCTTCCATCTTAGCTTCCCAAAGCACTGGTATTACAAATGTGAGCCACTGCATCCAGCAAAGACTACACCTTTATTGCTGTAAAAAAAAGTCTCTTATTTTTGACCAATCATCTTTGTATTTGAATTACTTCTATCATTTAAATTAATTTGGCAATGAATTTAACTGCCAAAACATCAATTATGTCTACACCAACCAACCTAAATATAGAATTTTGTTTATCTATTGCCTTTTTAGAATATGCTCTTGAATTAAAATGCTTATTTTCATCTGTTTACAGTTCAGGTTAACATTTTGTCACTTTATGTAAAATGTCAAAACCTTTTAACCACAAAGTTCTACTATTTTCTTCATATGATTAATTAGATAGTTGTTATATGTACATTATCTATAAGATAATGCTACAGTTTTTGCTTTAAACAATTATTTGTAGATCCTGTGGAAGATAAAGTTGCATTTTTAATTTTTTCCCAGATATTCATCATTCCTGAAGATTATGATTCCACTTGGTATCACTTTCAGCCTGAAAAACACCATTTAGTATTTTTATACTGCCCTTATATTGGCAATAAATCTCTCAATTTTCCTCCTTTAAAAATTGTCATTATTTTATCTTCATTCTATTTTCACTAGTTATAAAGTTCAAGGTCAAAGATATATTCATTCAGCCCTTCAAGATGTTAGTTCTCTAATTTTGCTTCTGCAGTCTCTTCTATGACCACTTTAGTATTTTCTTACTTGATGTGATAAGCATTTTTCTCTATGTTCTTTCAAGTTTTCTCTATATCTATAGTTTTATCAGTGTGGCTATAACGTATCCTAGCATAATTTTCTGTGTACTGTTTTCACTAACCTTTTAAGATCTGTAATTTTTTATGTCTCACTTGAATTTGGAAGTTTTTGTCATTATAGCTTCAAAATCTTTTTCTATTGCATTTTGTCTCTTCTATCTTTCTGAAACTCTAATTACCTTTTTGTGTGTTTGTTCCATTTATTTAAATTTTCTTATAAGTAATAAGGGTATATATTTTCCCTCTGATCTCCAGATTAGATAATTTCTATTGATCTATTTTCAATATTGATTATTGATAATTTACTCTTTCATCTCCATTTAGCTATTAAGCCTATATAGTGAATTATTTTATTTCATATATTTTTAATTCTAAAATTGTCTTTCTGTATAATGCCGTTTTTCTGTTCACATTTCTTATCTTTTCATTCATTATAAATAAGTTTTCTTTAAAGTAATTGATCGGTTCATATTCTCTGCTTTGTAGATTTTGTCTGAGAATCCCAATATCTGCTTCATTTCTACATTGCAATCTGTTGTCTTTTTATTTGAGAATGGGTCATATTTTGTCTCTTCATATCAAGTAATTTTGAATTGCATTTTGTTTATTTTTAGTGTTCCATTGTTTAGACTCTGATGATTGTATATATTACAGAAAGAATTTTAAGTTTTTTAGTGTGAATTGAACTTTATTAAAATAGAGCTAGCCAGTCTGTAGTAGGTTGTCACTTGGATGACTTTTCAAACTGTTTCCAGTTTGCTCTGCATATATGTGGCTGAACCATCAATCAGTAAATAACTGGAGCAGAGTTGCTGCACAAATAACTATGAGTTTCCTTCTATGGCTCTCTCCTTTCTAGGGCTCCTCCTCATTCTTTTATTGCCCTTTTGCCCCAGGACTCTTTCCTTGGTTTTTCCAACCAGATGCAAATTGAACTTTCTCTTTTAATTTTAGCTATCCAATGGTGCTGATGATTGCTGATGCTCTAATCTCAAAGCAATATACAGAAAACAGTTTTCACAGGTCACATCTTCAAAGTTTTTAAATTTCTACTAAAATATTCCTGCTTTATTTCCCTTCCAGGATTCTCAGATTTCTTTTTTTGTGTCAGGACTAATCATTTTATCTTCAGGAGGGCCAGCTTACTACGTGCTTACTTTTCTATAAGAAGAACACCTGTTGTATACCCATGGATGTCACAATTTTCGACATATTGAGAGAAAGAAAACAATGTTAACAAGGTAATAATATTTATGATAATAATAATACCACTTATGCCATATAGAAAAATTTCAGAAAGCCTATAAAAGGACCTACATTATTCACTTGATCATCTTTTTCTTTTGTTGATGTTTGAATCGATTACATTTCTGCTGTGATTATTTTCCTGTACACAGAAAGGAATTCTTTTGTTGTTTTTTTCAATTGACATACTATCTTTGTTTTATTCTGACGTCATATGCCTAGCAACTGTACTTTTTAATACACTGAACCATTTCAGATGTTCAGTGTCTTGACAGTCAATTTTTTAATAATATCAAAATTATATAAATAAAAATAAGTATAGTACCTGATTAAAATTTTATGACTCATTTTTAAGGAAGGTATGAGTCTTTTGCTAATATTCTAATGAAAATGGCTCTCCTTTAACTCCCACACTATCTTTCTGAATTTCTGGAATTGATTTGTCAAAAGTGTTGGTTTTGAAGCAGACTCATTTGGTTTCATATTTCAACTTCCTTCCTCACCAGCTGTGCAATATTTTAAAAATTAGCTTCCAAAACACTTTCAATTATATTTCCCCAAAGACCATATCTTAAAAACAAAACATTGTATTATAATAGAGTTTCTTTAAACTGAAGACAATAATTTTGTTTTAAAAATGAATAAGTGAAAATGATATAGAAATGCAATATTCATCAAAACCTGATTGATTTGTGGAATTATTTTAAATTATAGGTGAGCTATATATTGTACATATAGGTGTCTCTTTTGCTGAAAAGTTATAATGCATGTTTTATTATAGTCAATCTTTAACAAATTTCATATCTTAGTAAGAATCATATTAATTTAACTACACAATTGTTTGAGGAAAAAATAATCTTAATGCCAATGTTTATATTTACCTGTTACTTGGATTTGAAGATGAACACCTTTAGCAGCTGAGCACAGGATTTTTACTGGCAGTTACTTAAATCTCATAAAGGATGAAAACACTCCTTTATTATGTTTAATAAAGGTCAATGTTTCCTCAGTGATATTTGGGAAATTTTCATATATTTGCAAATAACATTAAGTATTTTTTTGAGAATAAATTTATAGATACAATTTTGATATGACTTTTATTGTCTGTACTTATTTGTACATTAAAGCAACAAAATTAATTACCCAAATAAGTTTCTATATAACTTGTCATGCAAAAGGAAAGTACATGTCAGAGTTACTCAGTCTAAATAAAACAAAATTTCCAAAAGAAGAAATATATTTTACTAATACAAAAAGATCGGTTAATTCTTTGTCAACACACCGCACATTTTCAATGAAAGAGCATGTAGTTTTGTGACATTTATTTGAGCTAGGTTTTTAAAAAAGCTTGAAACATATGAGGATTAAGCAGAGGAGAATAAAATGCAATGATCTGGAAAACACCAGCTAGTATATTGCTTTGTATATTTATATTGGTGAATAACCTACAGTCTGATAAAAAATATTTTTTCTCTAATAATCCCAGAGACAGTAAAAGCATCTATCAATAATTCTTCCTTATAAACTTTTGAAAACATTTTATTTTTTCTTGAGCTTTTGGGAACCAACTCATCCTGAATGGTAGGCTTCTGTTGTCTCTTGCTGCTTCTTTGTAAGTAATAAACCTGCTCTCTGTGACTTGTGTATGTTTGGTGCTCTGCCTCACTGGACTTAAGTTGGTAACCTGCACACAGTAAGGCTGTTTCACAGTCATAACATGCGGGTAAATATTTGTTTTAGCTTTGTGTTGTGTGTATGCAATTGCTTTTACAAAATATCATTTTATAGTTTTGTTTTTCAACTTAATAGCATATTGTACGTAGTTTATCATGTGATTATTATTGTTCTAAAAGACTACATTTAATGACTGAATAGTCATATATTTTGGAATATGTCTCAGTTCATTTTTATCAGTTTTATGTTGCATATTGTTTTTCCATTTTTCATTTTTCATTTTTTTAAATTTACTTTTATAAAGAGCACTACTGGCCAGGCACGGTGACTCACACCTGTAATCTTGGCACTTTGGGAGGCCTAGGTGGGAGAATCACCTGAGTCCAGGAACTTGAGACAAACCTGGGAAATATGGCAAGACCCCATCTCTACAAAATAATTTTAAAAATTAAGAACAAAGAGGTAAGTACTATAAGCATCTTTATAAAGAGGGACAAGAATTTACAGAACTCTCCACCCCAAATCCACAGAATATACATTCTTCTCAGCACCACATCACACCTACTCTAAAATTGACCACATAATTGGGAGTAAATCATTCCTCAGCAAATGCAAAAGAATGGAAATCGTAACAAACAGTCTCTCAGACCACAGTGCAATCAAGTTAGAACTCAGAATTCAAAAACTAACTCAGAACCGCACAGCTTCATGGAAACTGAACAACTTGCTCTTGAATGTTGACTGGATAAACAATGAAATGAAGGCAGAAATAAAGATGATCTTCGAAACCAACGAGAATGAAGACACAACATACCAAAATCTCTGGGACACATTTAAAGCAGTCTCTAGAGGAAAATATATAGCAATAAGTGCCCACATGAGAAGCAAGGAGAGATCAAAAATTGACGCCCTATCGTCAAAACTGAAAGAGCTAGAGGAGCAAGATCAAAAAAACTCAAAGTCTAGCAGAAGACAAGAAATAGCTAAGATCAGAGCAGAACTGAAGGAGTTAGAGACACAAAAAACCCTTCAAAAAATCAATAAATCCAGGAGCTGGTTTTTTGAAAAGATCAACAAAATAGACAGACCACTAGCCAGATTAATAAAAAAGAAAAGAGAGAATAACCAAATTGATGCAATAAAAAACGATAAAGGGGATATCACCACAGATTCCACAGAAATTCAAACCATCATCAGAGATTATTACAAACAACTCTATGCACACAAACTAATAAACCTGGAAGAAATGGATAAATTCCTGGACACTTGCCTCCTGCCAAGCCTAAACCAGGAAGAAGCCGAAACCCTGAACAGACCCATAACAAGGTCTGAAGTTGAGGCAGCAATTAAGAGCTTACCACCCAAAAAAAGCCCAGGTCCAGATGGGTTCACAGCTGAATTCTACCAGACATACAAAGAGGAGCTGGTACCATTCCTTCTGAAACTATTCCAAACAATACAAAAAGAGGGAATTCTTCCCAAATCATTTTATGAGACCAACATCATCCTGATTCCAAAACCCGGCAGAGACTCAACAAGAAAAGAAAACTTCAGGCCAATATCCATGATGAACATAGATGCAAAAATCTTCAATAAAATACTGACAAGCCGATTGCAACAGCACATCAAAAAGCTTATCCACCATGATCAAGTAGGCTTCATCCCGGGGATGCAAGGCTGGTTCAAAATACGCAAGTCTATAAACATAATTCGCCACATAAACAGAACCAAAGACAAAAACCACATGATTATCTCAATTGATGCAGAGAAGGCCTTTGACAAAATTCAACAGCCCTTTATGCTAAAAACACTCAGTGCCTAGGTATCAATGGAACGTATCTCAAAATAATAAAAGCTACTTATGACAAACCAACAGCCAATATCATACTGAATGGGCAAAAACTGGAAGCATTCCCCTTGAAATGTGGCACCAGACAAGGATGCCCGCTCTCACCACTGCTATTCAATATAGTATTAGAAGTTCTAGCCAGAGCAATCAGGCAAGAAAAAGAAATAAAGGGCATTCAAATAGGAAAGGAGGAAGTCAAATTGTCTCTATTTGCAGACGACATGATTGTATATCTAGAAGACCCCATCGTCTCAGCCCCAAACCTCCTGAAACTGATAAGCAAGTTCAGCAAAGTCTCAGGATACAAAATCAATGTGCAAAAATCACATGCATTCCTATACACCAGTAACAGACTTAAAGAGAGCCAAATCAAGAACAAACTTCCATTCACAATTGCCACAAAGAGAATAAAATACCTAGGAATACAACTAACAAGGAATGTAAAGGACCTCTTCAAGGAGAACTACAAGCCACTGCTCAACGAAATAAGAGAGGACACAAACAGATGGAGAAACATCCCATGTCCATGGTTAGGAAGAATCAATATCGTGAAAATGGCCATACTGCCCAAAGTAATTTACAGATTCAATGCTATCCCCATCAAGCTACCAATGACCTTCTTTCCAGAACTGGAAAAAACCACCTTAAACTTCATATGGAACCAAAAGAGAGCCCGCATAGCCAAGTCAATTCTAAGCAAAAAGAACAAAGCGGGGGCATCACACTACCAGACTTCAAACTATACTACAAGGCTACAGTAATCAAAACAGCATGGTACTGGTACCAAAACAGAGATATAGACCAATGGAACAGAACAGAGGTCTCGGAGACAACACAACATATCTACAACCATCTGATCTTTGACAAACCAGACAAAAACAAGCAATGGGGAAAGGATTCCCTGTTCAATAAATGGTGTTGGGAAAGCTGGCTAGCCATGTGCAGAAAGCAGAAACTGGACCCCTTCCTGACACCTTACACTAAAATTAACTCCAGATGGATTAAAGACTTAAACATAAGACCTAACACCATAAAAACCCTAGAAGAAAATCTAGGCAAAACCATTCAGGACGTAGGTGTAGGCAAGGACTTCATGACCAAAACGCCAAACGCATTGACAACAAAAGCCAAAATAGACAAATGGGACCTAATCAAACTCCACAGCTTCTGCACAGCAAAAGAAACAATCATTAGAGTGAATCGGCAACCAACAGATTGGGAAAAAATTTTTGCAGTTTACCCATCTGACAAAGGGCTGATATCCAAAATTTACAAAGAACTAAAGCAGATTTACAAGAAAAAAACTAACAAGCCCATTCAAAAGTGGGCAAAGGATATGAACAGACACTTCTCAAAAGAAGACATACGTGAGGCCAACAAACATATGAAAAAATGCTCATCATCACTGGTCATCAGAGAAATGCAAATCAAAACTACACTGAGATACCATCTCACGCCGGTTAGAATGGCGATCATTAAAAAATCTGGAGACAACAGATGCTGGAGAGGATGTGGAGAAATAGGAACACTTTTGCACTGTTGGTGGGAGTGTAAATTAGTGCAACCATTGTGGAAGACAGTGTGGCAATTCCTCAAGGACCTAGAAATAGAAATTCCATTTGACCCAGCAATCCCATTACTGGGTATATATCCAAAGGATTACAAATCACTCTACTATAAGGACACATGTACACGAATGTTCATTGCAGCACTGTTTACAATAGCAAAGACCTGGAACCAACCCAAATGCCCATCGACGATAGACTGGATAGGGAAAATGTGGCACATATACACCATGGAATATTATGCAGCCATCAGAAACGATGAGTTTGGGTCCTTTGTAGGGACATGGATGAACCTGGAAACCATCATTCTCAGCAAACTGACAGAAGAGCAGAAGATCAAACACCGCATGTTCTCACTCATAGGCGGGTGTTGAACAATGAGAACACATGGACACAGGGAGGGGAGCACTACACACTGGGGTCAGTTGGGGGGAAATAGGGGAGGGACGGTGGGGGGTGGGAAGCTGGGGAGAGATAGCAAGGGGAGAAATGCCAGATGTAGGTGATGGGGAGGAAGGCAGCAAATCACACTGCCACGTGTGTTCCTATGCAACAATTTTGCATGTTCTTCACATGTACCCCAAAACGTAAAATGCAATAAAATAAATAAATGGGGGGAAAAAAAAAAGAGGGACAAGATTAAAGTTTTTAAACAATTAACCTTCATGTAACAAGAAAAACAAATGCCTTGATAATAGGAATAGGTGATGCTTTTCCATACTTACTGTGGCTGTGTTAGCATACCCTGGATATATATACCATTATGTTTTTGCACTTATTCCCATATAGTTTAGCAAAAATACTGAGCCAAAATATATTATATTTTAGTAAGTTTTAATACATATTCCAAAACTCTTTTTCAGATATATTGTTAGGGTACTTTCCCAGGGCAATAATTAATATTTTATTCTTTTACATATTTTGGCAATCTGCTTAGAAAAAATGGTTTCTTGTCTTTTGTTTTTATCATTAATGAATGAACATGGTAGAATTACCTGTTATTTGTTCACTTTTTTTGAGAATGTTTTATTTTAAAATTTTAAAATAATTCTTCATGTATAAGAGCACTATGTTTTATAGTTCAGATTAAATATTTTCCTTAATAGTTTTTTTCTGGTGTTTTTGAAGTTAAAAACAATTTGTAAATGTTATTCAGTTTATGAATCCGTTTCCTTCTCACTCCTTAAAGTATATAAATCCACTATTTCCCTCAACTACTTTGTTCTCTTCCCCCCACTAAAAATATTTTTTGTAGTATGAATATTCAATATGAGATTTACCCTTTTAATAAATTATAAGTGTACAAAATATTATTTTTATCTGTGAGTTCAATGTTATATAATCTATGTATAAAGCTTATTCTTATTGCTTAATGGAAACTTTATTCCCATTGATAGTATCTCCCTATTTCTCTCTTCCTCAACCCATGACAATCTCCATTTCATTTTTTGATTCTATGAATTTGGTCATTTTAGACAACTCATATAAGCAGAATCATGCAGTACACGTATTTGTCCTTCTGTGGCACGGTCAGCGTAATTTTACTTAGCATAAAGTCCTCAAGGTTTATCTAGACCATCACATATTGCAGAGTTTCCTTCTTTTTAAGGCCTGAATAGTATTCTATTGTGTGTGTGTGTGTGTATATATATATATATATATATATATAAAATGTATCACATTTTCTTTACCTATTTATCTGTCAGTGGACATTTAGTTTCTTTCCCATCTTGGCTGTTTTGAATAATGGCTCAATGAATGTGGGAGTGCAAATATTCACTTGGGATTCTGATCGTTGAGATCACTCTTTCCCTCCTGCATACACACTTTAAATCTATAGTTTATGTAGAATTAATTTTGATGTAAATGAAAGGGGCTTAAACTAAGCCTTTCATTACATTCTTAGAAAGATTAGCTAGTTGAAGAAAAATAATAAATTTAATAATCCATCTTTAACCTACACTTGAAAAGATTCCTTTATTATACAAATTAATATGTATTCTTAATCTATCTACGCTTTCTATTTAGTCCATAAATACTGTACTTATTTAATTTATAGTTTTATATTTTCAAAATATACATATATATATTGTTTTTCACATCAGATCCATCAAGTCCTTTTAGTTATTCATATTTTTAGAAATTTACTTTTCATGATTTTTCATGTTAGATACTTTCCAAATATTGATACACTATTAGATCACCTCTTGGCTTTACCTCTCATTTATATTGTAACTGTGAAGAATATGTGCTTCCACCAAATCCTAACAGATGCAGTCAGATAGCACTTTGTTTCATGACTCCAAACCTATCCTCTCCCATTAGAATTTCTGTATTGATGCTGCTGTGACTAGCAAACAGCTTGGAAGTGGAGAGAACTAAATGCTCACGTGAAAAAGCTTTGACTAAGAGGACAAGGAAAATGTTGAATCCAGGCTATTTTCCTTTTCCCCCTTAATAGATATTCTCACAGTTTAGTCATGTGTTATTTTAGGGTGATGATCCCATAGAAGGGAATTGTGCATCATGGGATTCTCCAACTAGATAATACATCCCTCTCTCATTCACTGATGCATTTCCTTTGGTCCCCACTTCTGTTTCTTGGTATTAGACTCTCTAATAAAGCAATACTCAAAAGCCACATGCCTCAGGCTCTACTTTCTGATGAACTCAAGCTATGCTGGCATTTAAAAACAAATTAAATTTGTGTACAAACACTGTTACATATTTTTCTGAAATTTATGCTATATTGTTTCATGTTATATAAATATTGCTTCATCTCATAAATATGGCAATAAAAATAATTATAAAAATATTGTCATTAATTCCTTTTTTATTAGAAAGAGAAAAAAAGACTACAATCTCATGAATTATAGAGCTTGGTCATCACCACCAAGGTCTTAAAATGTTAATAACTACCAGGGTGAAACAAATGTAATGTGCAAAAAATGTGTGAATATGCTTTCCAACTGACAGAGAAGCACAGAAGAATTAAGCTATTTTACAATCAAGCAGCAGTAGAGCTACTGAAGAAACAGACCATGAAAAATAAAACAAACCCTCTAGGTTTCTTTATCAGTTTTTGCCTTGTTGAATTGCATTAATGATTTTCAAGATTAATTTGAAATATAATTTTATATTAATTTTAAACAAAATATGTCTGTAGAATATGGAAAACAAGAAAATCACTAAACAGAAAGTAAAAATTTTTATAATCAATTTGTACTGTCTTATTACATTACTTTTAAACACCACTTGGATCTTGCATCAAATAATTGAGCTGAAATATTCCTATTGGCATGCTTACTGATAATTGGAATTGTAGTGCAACAAACATTAAATTTAAAGATTTGGGTCTTCTATATATTATTCTTAGTTATGTGAAAGAAAATGATGTTATTAAGATATAATCTATTATAGTTAATTTCTATGTATCAAAATCTCAATTTCAGGCCTACATTCTCTTTATAAAACATATAGTTGGTGGCTGAGAAACATTTCTTCAATCTTACTAATTTCCTTCCTTCCTTGCTTCCCTCCTTCTTTCCTTCCTTCCTTCCCCTCCCTCCCTCTCTTTCTCTCCCTTTCTTTTTTTCCTTCCTCCCTTCCCTTCTTTCTCTTTCTTTCTCTCTTTCTGTCTTTAATTCTTTCTTTTCTTTCTTTAATTCTTTCTTTCTCTTTCCTTATCTCTTTCTTTTTTGAGACAGGGTCTCACTCTGTCACCCAGGCTGAAATGCAGTGGCATGATCTCTGCTCACTGCAACCTCCATCTCCCAGGTTGAGGCAATTTTCCTGCCTAAGCCTTCTGAGTAGCTGGGATTACAGGCATGCACCATCACGCCCAGCTAATTTTGTATTTTTAGTACAGTCGGAGTTTGGCCAGGCTGGTCTCAAACTCCTTACGTCAGGCGATCCACCTGCCTCAGCCTTCCAAAGTGCTGTGATTAAAGGCATGAGTCAGCATGCCCAGCCTGCTTTTTAATTTTCTTTATAATGAATGATTAACATAACATGGATTATAATATGCCATGTTCATCATAAATATGCACACATATTGTGCATATTCCTCATATAATGAAATTTTACTATACATTGCTGTCAATATAATTTAAGATTATTTGTATTAGAATATATAGTTTCTTGAGAAAAATGGAGCTAAATTATTAATTCAAAACATTTGCCGCTAGACCACTTTAAGCCAGGCCTTGGTAGGTGATTGCTTTTTTCCTTTTCTATAGGACAGCCATGTTTTATGCCTCCTCTTTTTACATAATTATCAATAGCCCTCTTTTATGGTCTCAACTGTCTCAATTTGGATGACAAACTATATGATCAAACTAAATAATGACCTATGTGTTGGAAAACAACACAGTGCATTAACAAGAAGTTACCTGGTACTCATAGGTGCTATGCCGTGTATAGGTTACCTACATTAGATTGATGGGTTTTGTCCAGTTCAGACCTCAGTGTGGACATAACATTTAAGCTAAAATGCATAGCTAGTTATATAAAGATCAGGAAAAAAATATTCAAGGAAAAAGAAAAGCTAGCTGAAATACCCTAAGATAGCAACAAGTCGTCATACAGAGAACAGAAAGAAGACCAGTATGGCTGCAGAGGACAGTAAGGCGATGGTAGGAGTTGAGCTAAAATAGTTCAGAGAGGTAGGTGGGGCAAGATCACCGAGGGCTGTGTAAGCCATTGCATTGTAAAGAATACTGACTTTATTCTAAGTGTGATAAGGGCCTGTTGAAAAATTTTAAATAGAGGAGTGATGTAATCTATAATTTAGTTTTAAAAAGAGCACTCTAATTGCCATGTGGAGATTGGATTAGAGGGGAAAAAAGAGAGAAGTTGAAAGGAAGAGGTAATGAAAATTTGGGCTAGAGTGTGAGTAGTGATTTGGAAGAAAGTAAGCGGGTTCGGGAAGTCTTTGGTAGGAATTCTTCGCGCAGATTAGCTGGGTCAGTGGGGAAGGCTGTTAGGAAAAGAAAAGAAGTAGTTCAGAGATTTTTGGTTTAAAAATTTGGTGCATAGAAAAGTCATTATTTAAGAGAAATATAAGTAGAGAAGCCGATTTGGAAATAGAGAAATAAAATATTCTCTGTCTATGCTGTTAAATTCATAATGTGTATTTCAGATTCAATTTAAGATGCCAAGGTTATTGACTATCCCAGGGTAAAATGCTGTTAAAGTGAAAGTGCTGGGATTTGTGAGTTATTGACATGGAGATGATACTGAATGCTTCAGGGATCAATGAGATTTTTGAAGAAGACATAAGGCTATCAGTGAATTTAATCTAGCTCCTACATTCTTTCCTTCATTTTCTCCCAATTTTTGCTAGCAGATTCATTTGTATATTGTCAGAGCATACGATATTTTCATTGTATTCTATTCTTTCTACTTATTGTTACCTTTCTTTTCATTTTAAATCTGTAGTTAAATATATTCAACATTGCCAGTTTTCTAGTTCTTTTTTGCTTGGCTAGAGCTCAACTTCTGCTCAAGAAGTTCTCATATAAACAATACTCTTTTTAAATCTATGTATGAAAACTTTATGGTTAATAGATTTCACTCACTTTATTTTGTAAATATATGTTTCTGTAGAGATATCTAAGTCCCAAAATATTTTCTTTTCTTCTTTTTGTCTGGCTGCTTCTGGGATTCCTTTTTCACCTGTGTATTTCAGTAACTGTGGTATGGGTTGACTATCAAGTTCTCTGGGTTCATATTGTACAATATGTAACTTGAAGCCTCAATATTTTTAGTGAAATTTTTTTCATTAAAAAAAATTTTTGTTCTCTTTATTGTCTTTGTATTCCTTTCTAGGGGCACAAATTTTGTGCCTATTGGCATTGTATTACCATTTAATATTTTGATTAATTTCTAATTATTTTAGTGTATTGTTATTTTAATTATTTCTTTATTCATGAATTTTTAGGTTCCAAATATGCCTTAAACTATGTGTGTTCTATTATTTGTTCCTTCTAATTTAATTTTTATTTCTATAATATGTTTTTCTTATACAACTTTGAGTTTTGTATTTTCCATGGCATCTTCTTCTTTGCTTGGTTCCCATTTCCTAGTAGATGGCTATCTATTCCACAAGTATTTGTATGTCTGTTTTGTGGCCTACCCTTAAAACTGGAATTACTTTATTACATGCTTTTTTAATAATTTCGTATTGAAGTGCTTGGTCATAATTTTCATTCCAGAGTTAAAAGTTATATCAATGATTTAATAAAGAGAAAAATTACTTAGGGGAGAGATTTAGGAAAAAAGAAAGCCAAGGGAAAAGTAATATGACATCAAAAGGCAGACTTTCAGGGGCAATAATTCATTTAAGAATGAAAGATTTAGTTGAAATTGATGCTTTTGTTACTATTTCATACAGTATTTCCCTTCTTTGTAATTATGTTCAGTGTAGAACATTGCAGTAATTTGAAGGATGATGGGGTTAAAATGAAATCTGTTGCCTTGGGGTTAAAATATATTCGGAGATATCACGAAAATTTAGATAAAACCTTCTTAGTGAAAGCTCACTAGGCTTTAACTCAATGATCTGTTATGTACTACAATATTAAATATTTTTGTTAATAAAATATAACTCTAGCATATAAATAAATAGAATTTTTTTGTGGTATTATTAAAATATATCTTTAATTTGTGGTTGATATTTGAAGGTCAAGATTTAAAACTTGAGTTCAAATATTATCTGTCTATGTTCTACAAGAAATTATAATAAACTTGAATTTACAGATTATTAAGATTCATTATCTTCCAGCTTTAGAAAGAAGTTCATAAATATAGCACATTCACAAAATATTTTTCCTAAAAATTATTTAGTCAACAGTTAACATTTATCAATGAATGAATTATGTAGGAAAACTAGTATAACTTTGTGGAAAACAGATCAAATCAGAAAAGTGAAAATACCTCAAATATTCTTATTGAAGAGGCAGCTATTAATCTAATAAGACATGTCTGTTAAGTAATTTTTGTATGAGAGACACTGGTTTAATGCCAAGACAACAGCAGCCTTGGCCTATGCCTTCATGGAGAGTACTGGCTGTATGTGAGCACAGGAAATCACAGTGTGTTAAAGGTCAATTCAGTCAATGGCGGAGTATTTCAGAAAAATGAGTATTTCTTGTGTGAATGCTCAGTTTCCTATTGATACGTAAGCTTAGACTTAAATAACTAATATATAAAATTAATCTATCAGAGGGGTAAAATAAATGTGCAGAAGTAAGTTTTAGAAGGTACAAGTTACTACAGATGCATAAGCAAAGGCCTGGAGGCTAGAAAAATAATCGTTATGTGTTTCTGGATCACGGGGATCACAGACCTTGCTAAAGAGTTAGAGCAAATAGAGTGAGCAGTGATGACAGATGAATCGGCAAAGGAATATGGAGACAGTTTATGAAAAGTATTGTATTAAAAAGATTGTTTCTTAACTTATCATTAGGAAACCATAAGTCATTGAGAGTACAAGCAGAGGTCAATCTGTAGTCACAGTTGATATCAGAGGTGAGTAAACATGGACAGAAGGAGTCAAGAATTCCTCACAATCATGAATGATGCCTTGAAATAGTAAGATGGCAATGAAAATAGAGAAAACTGGATACATTCTAAAGATATAGGTTATGAAATGTGCCTGGTGGTTGATTAATTTTTCTGAATGGTGAGGAAAAATAGTGAGAACTTACTTCAAAAGTTCGGGAGGAGGGGCAGTGAGATTGAGGAGAGAGAACGTTAAGAAAAACAGCTAATGCATGCTGAGCTTAATATTTAGGCAATGGGATCATAGGTGCAGCAAACCACCATGGCACACGTTTACCTATGTGACAAATCTGCACACCCTCCATATGTACCCCAGAACTTAAAATAAAAATAAAATATAAAAGTTCAGTAAATGGACAGCTATGTTCATTCACTGAAATAAGAAGCTGTTCAGAAGAAGTTGGTTCAGACCTACTGAACAGTAGATCTCTGTGTCCATTTAGTTCTGGATTCAGTTCTGTATGTGGATCTCTGGACCTCAGAAGAGAGGTTTATCAAAAGATACAAATTTAAGAGCCATTGGTATCCAGATCAATTTTCTTAAAACATTGTGTTCCATTAGTGTAACAGTCTTTTGTTAAAAATGCACATTTCATGGCCAACTTTCAGGATTTTAACAGGTGACAGTGTTGACTTTGCACTTTAAATGACCATTTCATAACTATTTCCCTTACACACATTTGAGAACTACAATATGGAAATAATTAAAGCCAAGGAATAGGTGAGATGACTAGAAACATAGAAAGTTAGTGAGAACACAGTGGCTAGAAACTAGAGATCTAATCACCTTCAATGGGATAGGTGTTTGAGGAGAATCTTGCAAAGGAGATTGAGTGGAGGGGCAGAGAGCCAAGGAAAATAGAGTAGGGTTTTACTAAAATTGTGGAAAGATACTAGTCCTTCAAGAAGAAAGAGACTGTGGTGAGTAGTGTCAAATCTTGTTCCAAAATCTAGTAAAATGAAGAGTAGAAAACATTCATCATAAAAATTGCAAGAAGTAGGTTGTTAGAGCAGTGTCCCCAGAGTGAATAGAGTTGTTGGCAGATTGCAATGGCAGAGGAGGTGAGAATTAGAAAGAGTGTATATAGGCCAGGCTCTAACTATAGCGTGCAGGCTAAATCTGCCCTGGAATCCATTCTTACACAGCTTGGAAAGTAAAAATGGTGTTTATATTTTTAAGAATTGGAAAAAATCAAAGAAAAAATAACATTTGGTAAAACATGAAAATTTTATTAAGTTCCAGCATCAGTGTCCATAAATAGTTTTATCAAAACACAGTTGCACTCATTTGATCAGCTCTTGTACATATTTTCACCTTACAATAGTAGAAAGAAGTAGTTGCAGCAAAAATCACGTTTCACAAAGCCTAAAATATTGACATGCTGGCTCTTTATGAAAAGGTTTGCCAATCCGAATAAAGACAATTATTTTGCAACTTTATAAAGAGAGGGAGAGAGAAACAGTTTTGAATAGAATTTGGGAGAGTGACATTTTTATTTTAATAAAAAACACAATGTTTTAAAATATTGTTAGAAAAGAACCAGAGAAAAAAACAAAAAGAATATAGTTTAAAAGATAAGATAATGAGGAGGAAAAGCACTCAGAATAGATGAGAACGAAGCATATAAGTAAGAGGGTGCATCTCTCCTTTTGAGTTTTGGTGGGAGAACAGACAGTGAATGCAGATCCAGGTAATTTTAGAGATTTGTTAGCAGAAATAAACTTCTGTTTGACAGATATTTTAGGTGTGAATGTGGAGGGAGGTATAAACTCTCTAAATTCTCCTTTTGACATTTTTTGCAATAAAAAAGACACTGAACTGTGTTAATAGAGTCACGATCTCACTCAAATAGTAAAATTATGCAATGATAAAAATATTTACAGCTGGGAAATTAATTTCACAAATTTCTAACTTGTTGTAGTACAAATATTTTAGAAGTAGAATATTTCATAGCCTAGACTCTCTAGGTGAATTTTTCCGTTAGTAGCACACCACTGGAAAATATTTCAGGTAGCATTAAAAATTTGAAATGATACAAATGCCTTCTGTGTTTTCTTGGTTCATTGATTAAGTGACTGCACATTTCCTTTGCAGCACTCATTTCTGAAATGTTTACCTCAAATTTTCTTTTACAATCAACATTTTTGTGTTAAGAAAATTTTATGTTTTCACTCATTGCCCATTAACTTCACATCATATTTAATTAAAAATTCTGCTGCAATGAATTTATAAAAAATGGCATCTCCCTGAACATCTTTTGGTAAAGTAATGTAATAAAATTTTATAAGCTTTTAAGAAATTGTTTTTAGTAGTTACTAAAAAAAAGTCTAGCTCACTCAACACCTGCCACGTTAAATTGTAGAGTTATAATAATTAGTATTCTTTGAATAAATAATACACAGTGAAGCATTAGCCACTTTAGTAGTATTTGAATTTAATGATTGATATAATTTTTAAGCCATTTATTAATCTTATTTGTGAATACTTAATCACATTATACATTTGGCAGTTCTCTGGGCATAGATATGCAGATACGAAATACATATATATAATATCAGAAAAAACATACATCAGAAACATATATATAGTTATTGTTATTCAGTTCTTTCTTTTTTATTCCCTCAGCTAAAAGCTTGAAAATACATGAGTTCAATTTAATTGTTTTTCATGAACAGGGATGTATGCTTTTCTGAAGTGCTAGCTACAATATTTTCATTGCTATTCAATGTCATCTAATTCAATCATCTTAAGGAAGATTAGCACAGGAGCAATCATAAAATGCCCTCCAATAAATAAAAATGTACACATTGGGATTGATTCTTAGGTTTGGCTTTTGAGGAAAATTATGTTTTAAAAATAAATGTATGCACTGTAAACCATTTTTATAGTCAGATGTATAAGGAATAATTTTTAGAAGAAATGAAAACTAGAATTTAGCTGAAGTATAAAGTGAACTCTCAAACCATAATGATTTAAAATTTATATTTCTGCTTCATGAACTGGAATACTGTTGGATCTTATTTTATTTAGAAGATTGTGTTAGATTTGTTTTACTGGGGAGCAGAAACCAAAACGGAATTACACCTGTAAAAAAAATTGTTGTGAGGGGAAAAAACCTGTGAAGAATAAAGCGAGGGAGAGAATAAGAGGTTGGGTGAGACTGCAGACCACGATTCAAGTGTGACACCTGTGGAAGAGAACAGGAAAGAACTGAATAGAAGGAATATTACACCATATGATATTTCTATATTAGCTTGCTAGGGACGTCATAACAAAGTATCACAGACCTGGTGGCTTAGAGAACAAAAATGTGTTTCCTCCCAGCTTTAGAGGAAAACTTTAGTTTTAGTGATCATTGAAAATGCAAGTTTTAACAAACTTGTGGCAAACTATTTTTCAAAATGAAAATTTCCATCAAAATAGCATCATTGACAAAATATTTTTTCAGAAACTTTCATTTATGAGTCAGAATATAACTAGTAAACAGAGTACAATGAATTATTGGACAAAATAATTCTATTTAATTAATATTTTTAGTTAACTGATTATTTTTGCATCTGAAATATTTTGTTAATCAGCCAGTGTATTTTAAAAAATCTTTCAAGCACAGTGAAATTCACCAAACTATCTAATAAAATAACAAACCTTTTAAGAATAACTCTTTTCTTTGCCACAATATTTACTGATCTTAGTTTTATTTTGAATTCTTTTGAAACTAACACCTCACAGGCTATTAAACACATAACATACATTTTAATTATAGCAAAACACAGTCAGTTATGGTTTAAAAATATTTATCTTTAAATAAAATCCTTAAAACTTGGCCTTCTATCCAGAGACAGTATTATATTTAAAGGAAGATTTGTAGAAGTTTAGAGGCATGAAATGCTTGTAACAACCAGTGAAGCAGAGAGGATGACTAGCTGCCTATATCTCAAAAAACATTCTCAGAGTGATATTCTTGAACTTGGTAATGAATATGCTCTCAAATCCATGAAGGTTCAGAAGCCTTACTCTGGGTTACTCATACTGGATCCTGTGATAGTCAGTCAAGTGTCACGTTCATTCTGAGCCCTGGGAAAATGCCGCTAAACAAGGACAAAACCAAAACAACTGAAGTCAAAAACCAAAAATAAAGCAAAACAAAAAGAAGTGGGGGAACACAGGTGAAAAGTAATCATCAATTTTGACAAATACTGTGCAAAATTAGGCAGCGTGTGGTGGATATGACATGCATTAGGATAGCTGTTGTTTTGTGTTTGATGAGAAACCTCTCATTGTTATAGCTGTTTTCTAGACATAAGCAAAAGGGAAGTCTTAGAGAGCATTCTGTGTAGAAAGACTATCAAGAATTCAAAGAGAATGAGACTAGATCACAGAGATCCCCATAAACTATTGTTATGATTGCCTTTTACTATGCATGAGAAAGCAAGCTCTGTGTGGCCATGTTAATAATATTCAATATTGAAAAGTAATGCGAGAACACCTATGTGATTGTTTTTTTTTTTTTTTCCTGAAGTTTTGCAACTGAGAAGTTCATCTGATATTTGTAAAGTAAGATCATCATCTGCAGGTAGAAAGTTGAGTAGAAGGAAGAAGGAAGAAAGAGAAGTTTTGAAATATCAGTTTTAAAACATTGAAAAATGGGAATACTAAATATTAACTGACTATTTGAACTTGGTAGATGCAAATTGAAGGGAGCCAGAATGGAACAGCTGTGTGCCTGTGTGTGTGTATACATCCCTGATTGGAGTATATTTTTAACCATTGTGATAGTTTCTTATCCATGATAAAAATGACATTGTAAAATAAGAAAATGTTTTACTTCTATTTGATAATGGAGTGTTTGAGCCATATATCAGGATTCGCCACTGGTTTTGAAAGGTTTTGACAGGTTACTGGGAATGTCAGCAAGCTGTGATTCTAATGAAAACTACATGGATCAAAAATATGTAGAGCTTTCTCACTTGTTAAAGAAAGAGTATTTAATGAGATCTGTTGAAGAAGCAAAGGCAGACTTCATTCAAGGGGCAGGGGTCTGGGAATGATTAGGGACCACTGCAACAGGGGTCTTGCAGTAGGGGAGATAGATGGGGATTAATTCTGAATACAGCATGAGCAAGTAGGAATTTGTTGCCAAGGAGGAAGGTTGTGGCAGAGGATAGAAAATTACTAAGAGGAAATATCAGTGGTGCTATGGAAACATCAAGGATGCTGTGTTTCCACAAAATTCACATCATCACCTCCAAATTGATATTATTAGGAGGTGGGACATATAGGAGATGATTAGGTCATAGCATGGAGTTCTCATGAATGGGATTGATGCCTTTCTAAGAGGCTGGAGTGGGACCCCTTACCCCCTTTGCCAGGTGATGTTAGAATGACAAGATGGCTATCTATGAGAAAAGTGATACTTACTAGACACAAAATCTTCCAGCACCTCAATTTTGGACGTCCTAGAGTCCAGAACTGTGAAAAATAAATTTCTATTACTTATAAGCCAACCAGTCTATGGGATTTTGTTACAGTAGCCTAAATGTACCAAAACAAGGGATTAGAAAGAGATTCTGGCTACATCAACCTGGTAAGATTCCTGTTGAAGGCAGGTTATGTGATCAGACATTTCCTGGGGGATGGTAGAAAATGAGAAACCCAATAAGATATCCAGGGTGATCACATCAAGGGCAGGGAGTTCTGGTTAAACCGACTTAGCAGGATTCTTGCTTAAATTGGACAACGTAGAGATGAACACAGAAGTCCAAAAGTCAGGCCTCATTGAAAAAGAGTTCAGGGGCGCCTCAGTAGAGTTTTGTCAAAGAGAAAATCTTTGTGATAATGAAGCTCTTTGCAGGAGTGCATCAAATGCTATGATGATGGCTATATATATAAAGACTTGGCCATTGATTGTTTTTCTTGGAAAATATAAGCAAATAGATTTGTTATTCAGCTTTTGCTACAATTTGGCTCTGGAATGTTATTTCTTTAGGAATGAAGAAAATAATCAAGATAGCATTTCCTGAAACTTTACTATCCCAGTTGTTCCTCTGATGATTTCCGGTATTTATTTCTCTACATTTAAATTCATGAAAGTCCTCAATTTTAAAAATGAGTTTTAAAAAGCAGCCATTAGCTAGCATTATGTGGATTCCAAAATCAGACAAAGACATTACACTAAAAAACATAGATGAAAAAGTATTCAACAAAATGCTGGCAAATCAACCCAACAAAATATAGAAATAGTTATAAGAATTATACAATCAAGTGGAAATTATCCTAGTTATGCAGACTGCTTCAACTTTCCACAATCAATTAATATATTCTCTCACATGAACACTAGAGAATACGAATCACATCAATAAATGCAAAAAAAAAATTTGAGCATTTGATTAAATCTATTAATCATTCATAATAACAACTCTCAATATAGTAAGAATAGAGGGGAATTTTTTCAACTTGATAAATAATATCTATAAAAACTATATAGCTAATATTATACGTAATGGTGAGAACCTGGAAACTTTCCAAACAACCTCAGGAACAAGGTAAATAGGTTCCTTTTTACAACTTCTCTTCAGCATTGTTCTGGATGTTCTAATTCATATAATAAAATTAAAATAAATAAAAGGCATACAAATTGAGAAGAAAGAAATAAAACTACCTTTTTTCACAGATGACATAATTTTCTTTGTAGAAAATTTGAAAAAAATTAACAAAAAAAAAATCCTGGAAATAAGCAATTAAAGCAATATTGTAGGATATAATGTTAATTCAAAAAAGTCAATCACTTTCCTATATACCTTCCAGAAATAGGTAAAATTTGAAATTAAAAGCACAATACGATTTACATTAGTATTCCAACAAATCACCTAGCTAGAAAGGTTAAAAAAAAAGTATAACATTTATATAAAGGAATCTACAAGCCTCTGATGAAAGAAGTCAAAGAAGGGGTAAATTGAGTAATACTCTAGCTGATGGAGAGATGGAGAGAAAGACGGAGTATTGACAAAATATTAGCTCTTCTCTACTTGATCTATAGATTTCATGCAATCCCAATCAAAATACTATCAAGTTATTTTGTGGTTATAAACAAGCTAATTCTAAAGCTTAGATGGAGAGGCAAAAGACCCAGCATAGCCAATGCTAATTTGAAGAACGAAGTTAAAAAATTGATATAATTGGGCTTCAAGAATTACCAGAAAGCCACAGTAATCAAGACAGCATGATATTGGTAAAAGAAGAGGCAAACAAATCAATAGAATAGAATAGAGAACTCAGAAACAGACCACACAAATAGAGTCAACTGAACTTTGACAAAGGGGCAAAGGCATTGTGCAATGGAGTGAGGGCAATCTTTTCAACAAAGGTAATAGAATTATAGATGCTCAATAGAATTGAGCATCCAGTGCAAAAAACAAACAAACAAAAACACCCATATTTAATTAATGAAAAATAGATCATAGACCTAAATGAAAAAGGCAAAACTATAAAACTCTTACAATACAGGAGAAAACTTAGATTACCTTGGGTATGCTGATAATTTTTTTAGACCCAGCTCCAATGGCATAATTCATGAAAGAAATAATTGATACATAGTTCTTCATTAAAAGTAAAAACTTCAGGCAGGGTGTGGTGGCTCACACCTGTAATCCCAGCTCTCTGGGAAGCCGAGGTGGGTAGATCTTGAGTCCAGGAGTTTGGGACCAGCCTGGACAACATGACAAAAACTTAGTTCTACAAAATATTTGAAATTAGCAGAATACTGTGGTGTATGCCTGTAGACCCAGCTACTAGGGAAGCTGAGGTGGAGGATGGCTTGAGTCCAGGAGGCAGAGTTTGCAGTGAGCCATGATTAGACCACTGCCTTCCAGCCTGGGTGACAGAGACCCTGTCTTAAAAAAAAAAAAAAAAAGTGAAAACTTCTCCTCTGCAAAAAATACAGGCATAGATGGGAGAAAATATTTTCAAAAGACAAATCTGCTAAGAACTTCCAGCAATTTGCTGGGTTGGTAAAATGAAATTCTCAAATATTCTCGATAATACTAATAAATTAGCCATAGTGCTATAGTTTGAAAAATAATAGCTTTGATCCTGGGGTCAGATAGACTTGATTATAAGTAGACTACAAAATTCTGGCTCTGCATGTCTATGGGTTTATTGGCTGTTCCATTTAAGCATCAGTTTTGTCATCTTTACAATAGTATAATAATCATTTAAAAAAAACTTGTAGGGTTGTTTTACAGTTTAATTGTAGAATTTGATTTTTTCAGTAATTGAGAGAATAGATTCATTCAACAAATGTTTGTGTTAACAAATATTTAGAGCATATAAAATAACATACAACTCCATATTTCAAAGAGTTTATGAATTACCATTAGGTTTCACTCAAGCTCATGAAGCTGACTAGAAAAATAGATTCAAATTTATTGTATTTCAGAGGAACTATAAATGTCATATGCATCATAGTACTTACAATGATATGACTAGCACCTTTTTTCTTGGTGTTAAATTTGGGATCTCAAATAATAATCAGAAGGTTGATAAATATGAAATCAGAGCAAGGAGAATTCACTAGAAATAAATATTTCTCATCACATCAAAGTAGCCTGAGGCAGACACCATCTTCATATTAGAATAGTCTTGCAAAAGAAACCTTAATTTCCTTGTCTAAGGCTTGTTATCTCCTAAATAGCACTTACATGTGGACTGCAACACTTACTTCACTTTATTTTTATGCCTCATGGGCTCCCAGTGTCTCTTTATGTTTACCACATTTTTGTTCTGGTTATGTTTTTTAATATATTACCAGATCCTACTCACATTTAAGTCTAGCATCTCCAGGAGAAGAAAGCCTGGCTTCTAATCTAACCCCGTTCAAATCATTTCTTAAGCTTTGTAATATGAAATTTTTCTCCATTCTTCAGTTTCATTGTGTAAAGTAAGCATAATAGTTGTACCTGTTTATTTTTTAAAAAAACTATTTTGTTAAATAATGAAATGCATGTTTCATCATTAGCTTAGCACAGGAGATATCATGCCTGATAAAGATGGCTGTTGTTGATGAAATATAAATTTAAGTAGATTCCTGGTGGTTCTGGGCAATTTTCTTTCTTTTTGTTATTTCTGATTATAACTTTGAATATCATTTATATGTTAATCGTATAGTTCAGCAGTTAGGAGCAGTTATATTTTGAATTTTGAAGGGATATCTAGGTCTAAGAATTAAGATACTTTTTATAGAACTCTTAATCTTAACCAGTTGTTAATAGATTAGCACTTCATTTTATTACATTTTTATTTTTTAGAGGCATTATATCACATTGTCGCCCAGGCTGGAGTGCAGTTTTGTTAATATAGTTCACTGTAATCTCAAGCTCCTGGGCTCAAGCAATCCTCCCACCTCAGTCCCCGAAGTAGCCAAGACTACAGGCTCATGCCACCAAGACTGGCTAATTTTTAAATTGTTTTGTAGAGACAGGGCCTTTGACATTGCCCAAGCTGGTCTCAAACCCCTGGTCTCAAGCCATCTTCCTTCCGGAGTCTCCCTAAGTGCTGGTTTACAGGAATGAGTTTACAGCAATGTGCCCACCTGGTCCGTTTTATGTATTGTCTGTCTTACCATATTAGAATGCTTCCTCCATGGAAAAGAATCTTTGTCTGTTTTATCCACAGATATTTCCAATCACATAGAAGGTACTCAAAATACATTTATTGAATGAATGAGTAAATGACTATGTGAGGAAAAAGGCGTGAAACTATTATAGTTCTATAGAGAGTGCATATTAAAGCTTCATCATCCCTGTACCAAGAGAATGAATTTTATTATCTATAAAAATATCAAAAAATATAATTCTTCTCTGGTTAAGATGGATTTGATGCAATCATTTTGAAGATTTATTCCAGTTTCTACCTTATCTACACATAGAAAAGCTAGGAACAAAGAACATCTCTCTTGTTTTGTTGGATCTTAGTTTGCAGAAAAATATAGTTATTTCTAGATCTTTTTGTAAAATATTATCCTATTTTATAAAAATAGTATTATTTAAATTAGATCAATCTTTTAGTCTGTGAAAAAATAGGTCTTATGATTAACAGGTGAAAAAAAAGCGACAGTTAAATCCCTAAATGAGTTCTCAAAGAGTCACATTGAAGGTAAATATGAGAAAAGATCAAAGTTGTAGGAGGAAGCAGTCACTTCTGTTTTAATAATTCAAAAGTACAGAGTGAAAATAGATACAGATGCTTTATCTAAGAAAAAGAAATTATAAATAATTGCTTTAAAAGAAATTTACTTTAAAAGAAAAAGATTATTTGCAATATTGTTTGCTATTAGTTGTTGAAACAGCAGGAGAAAAATACTAGTGTTCTAAAACGAATAATACTGGTTAAATAATGTTATTACAGTTTTCTCCTTGGTATAGGATTAGGAATAACAGAGCAGGGGATTTAAAAAGCTGGTTAAAAAGCATGGGAAGAAATTTCTGGGAGAAAAACCACTACTGAGCGTATACCATGTAAGTATGATAAGTATGACATACTGTATCTTTTAGAATTTGTTTCCTTTCATTTTTTTCAGCATAATCTCACCAGACCTTTTAAGGCCTATTAAGAAAATTACAGTGAAGTGTTTACTATTTCCGAAGCATGTCTTGTCTTTTAAAGCCTTTGTTTCACTGATCACGCTGTCTTTTTTTCTCTGAAATATTAACTGAAGTGCTTCAATACCCAGGTTAAATATAAATTCATTCATGGTGATGCTTAAGCTAACCCAGACAGAATGTATGACTAATTTCAGGTCAATGTACTTA
Organism: Sapajus apella; assembly: GCF_009761245.1. NCBI lineage: Eukaryota > Metazoa > Chordata > Mammalia > Primates > Cebidae > Sapajus > Sapajus apella. The sequence continues at coordinate 246,186 of NW_022437071.1, read as the reverse complement.
CACACTATGTGACCCAGACAGAATGTATTACTCACTTCAGATTCATATACTTACATAATATGTGATTTTACTTGTCAGGCTTTGTGCTAGGAGCTGTGAGTATAAGATGGCAATGACACAGTCGTCACCTGTAGGAAGCTGTATTAGGCAGGGTTCACTCCAGGAAACAATAGCCCTTACACACTGAAAGATGTTTTATTCCTAATAAGACACAGACTTATTTGGTCTTCCGTGAACCACCAGCACCTGTTCTCCTGTTATTTTCTCATCTTTAGTGACTTTAAAGTTAATAGGGCTAGATAACGAACTCCAGATTCCCTTCCTTCAGAATATATTATTATCTGCAACCAGTTCTGGTACAAAAACTCTTTCAGGGCAGAGTATAGGAAAAAGAACAACTTTTAATACTCTATGCAAAGAAGAAAATTTAATATAAGTGCTTATACAGTTATTGGAAAAGATGGAGAAGTATGCTCCGGGCTGCCTGTCCTGGAATGATTCCCAGAAAAGTGGAGGACTGACCTCTCTGGGAACCAGCTCTGCAAGAATCAAAAAAGTTGGGAGATTAGAGAAACTAGCCCTGGAACATTTGGATCCAAACACTCACCTGTAGCACTGAATCAGAGAGGAGAAATTTGGGATCTGAAAGCCATTGTAATCCTGCTGCAATTTCATCTAAATCTCATGAGCCTGGTACATGCACACAGGAATTTGAAGTCTGCATTCTGTGTCTGTCAAAACTATCCATTAGGTTGATGCAAAGCTAATTGTGGAAAAACCTACTATTAACAGGTGAATAAACAAAGAAAATGTGGCATATATACATAATGGAATACTATTCAACTATAGAAAAGAAGGAAAGCTTATCATTTGCAAGAATGTGGATGATCCTAGATGATATTATGTTAGGCGAAATAAGCCAGGCATAGAAAAGCACGGCATGATCTAACTCATTTGCAAAATTAAAAAAAAATTGATCCGATAAAAGAAGAGTAGAATAGTGGTTACCCAAGAATAGGGTGGTTGGCAGGTAGTAGGATGTAGAGATGTTTATCAAAGGATACATAATTACAGTCAGATAGAAGGAATAAATTCAAGACTTCCATTGCATAGCAAGGTGTGTATAGTTAATATATTCTTGCAAAAATGCAAAGAGAGTGAATGTTAAATGCTCTTACCACAAAAATAATAATTATGTTCACTAGATTCAACCATTCCACAGTGTTTGTGTACTTTAAAATATCATGTTGTACATGCTGAATATGTACAATGTTTTCTGTCAATTTAAAAAAATATCTACTTTTGCTTCAACATGTGTAAAGATAAAGATTGGACACTGAAACATTGCTGCATAAAAACTCCTTGCTTGCCAAAGGTAAATAATGAACGATGCATACAGATGACTTTCTACTTTGCCTACTTTCAAACTTCATAAAAGTGCAACTTGGTGGCAGAATCTAATTTGAATCCTGAAAGCTAAGTAAAAGAAAGTGTGTAAGAAAGGAAGATACACTAGAAGGGTAAGAAAGTAGGCTAACAGTCCATTGACAATATCCACCACAAGATTTCCTATTTTTGCCTGTAATGTAATCAACTATATTATGTAAGATGGTAAAATAGAAATTGATGTAGTGTGTTATAAAAGTGTGCAAAGTATGGATCCTCAGTTTGGGCAGATTTCTAAGAGATGAACCATAACTGGATCATGAAATATAAATAAAAATAAACAAAGCAAGTTAAACTAAGTATGAAAGATCACTCCAGAAAGAGGAAACAGAAAAGATGTAGAACCCCATGATGCTTATAAGCTATCAACAGAAAACAGGCAACATATGGTAGAGGCTAGGCTGGGGAGGAACATACCCAAGTTGGGAAAGTCTCATGTATTTTGTTAAAGAGACTGAGCTGATTCCATAAGTAATGGAGAACCATTAGAAATCTTTTTATCCAGAGAAACAAAGTCAGATCAGCATTTTATAGGCCACTCTGGCACTAGTGAGAGAAGAAGATTAAATGGTAAATGAGAGGAGACAATGAGAGAGAAGAGAGTTATTATACTCTAGTAGTCTTCTATATTAGACACTTTGAGTGTTTAAAATGGGGCATTTTGTATATATGCTAACAGCACATTTTATTTTGATTATGTGCATATTTTTCCTCCCCAGTGAATTATATAATTCTTATAGAATCAAGTAGCTCTTAAATTTTTGTCTTTAGGATTTGCAGAGTGATTGGGACATGCTAATCTCAGCATTTAATCAGATAGACTTGAATTTAAGAGTATTCAAAGAAAGTGAAATTCCGTATGTGAAATACGGAATTAAGGCAGCGATAGTTTTGATTCTAACAATATAATTTTTTTCTTTCTTCAACAAAATCCCTTAAGTGGAAAATGAAAAAAGAAATTGTTAAATTACCCAGAATTGCAACAATTCTGTTTTAAAACAGGATGTTGGTGAAAGTCATTAGTGTAATTTAATAGAGTAATATGTTATCTCATTTTATTCATATTTTTCTAGTAAGGATTTAAAATATTATGTGGTGTTTCTATGTCTGAGATTAACTGAATGGCTCAGTCTTGATTCATGCTCTGGCCTGCAGCAAGTAATATAATCTCTGCTCTGTTATTACCTAACCTGAAAATTTAAGATAATAATTTTCCTTCTTTTCTATTACAGGAAACACTGGAAGTTAATGAGCTACTTATACATAATGCTTGAATTTTCTCAACTGAAATGGAAACATATATACCTACAAAACATTCTTGTTATATCACAGTATCAATAAATGCATTTATCTAGTATATTGAAAGTGATTGTTGTAATTGGTTCTTTTTGAAAAGAACATTCTGGTCATTTCTAAAAGGATGTTATCACCTGTCTTCTAAACGAAGAAAACAAAATGAAGAGGACATGTTGCTAGGGTTTTAAGAAGGAACTATAAAAACTGACAGAATGTGAATGAAGACAGATGGTTGAAAGGTAAATGGTAATTAACCCAAGGTAAAAAGTACAGCAGGACAGTCACATTCCATAGATGATTCTTCTTTATCCTGCCCCATAACAATGTGAAAACCTGGCTCAAAAAGTTTTGTTTATGGTGGTCCTATTTTTAATTTTTTGAAGAAACTTCCAACTGTTTTCCATAATGGATATACTAATTTACATTTCCATCAGCAGCATATACAAGTTTGTTTTTCTCTGTATTCCTGACAGCATTTGTTATTTATTTATTTATTCATTTATTTATTTATTTACAACAGCCATTCTAACTCGGTTGAGGAGATAACTCTTTATGGTTTTGATTTGTATTTCTCTAATGACTAGTGACGTTGAGCTTTCTTAACGTATCTGTTGGCCATTTACTTATATATTTTCTGTGAGTGTCTATTCAGGTCTTTTGCTCATTTTTAACCAAATTATTTATTTTTTTGATATTGAGTTGTTTGATGTTTGAATTCCTTATATACTCTGGACATGAACCCTTTGTCAGATGCATAGTGTACAACTAATATCTCCCATTCTGTAGGTTGTCTCTTCACCCTATTAATTGTTTATTGTCCAGGAATAAACAATTTTTATTTTGATTTAATACCATTTGTCTATTCTGTTTTGTTGTCTGTGCTTTTGTGACCTTACTAAAAACATTTTGTCCAGACCAATATCATGAAGCGTTTCTCCTATGTTTACTTCTAGTAACTTTACAGTTTTGAGTCTTGCGTTTATTTCTTTAATCCATTTAGTGTTGATTTTTATATATGGTGAGAGATAGGGATTTAATGCCATTGTCTGCATGTGAACATCCAGTTTTCCCGGCACTGTTTATTGACGAGACTCTCCCTTCCCCAGTGTGTGTTCTTGACACCTTTGTCAAAAATCAGTTGGCTGTAAACGTATGGATATATTTTCAGGGCCTCTATTTTGTTCATTGGTCTATGAGAAATCAGTGTACCAAAGAGATATCTGCGTACTCATGTTATTGCATTATTGCACCACTATTCACAATAGCCAAGATATGAAATCAACCTAAATGCCCATCTATAGATAAATTCAAAATTATACATATGTAATTATATATACATACATATGTATGTATATGTATATATAATGGAATACTATTCATCCATAAAACAGAATGAAATTCTGTCACTTGGAATAACTTGTATACTTGGATGTATCTGGAGGATATCGTATTAAATGAAATAAGTACAAAAAGACAAACACCACATGATCTCAGTCTTATGTGGAATCTAAAAATGGGGATTTTATAGAAGTAAAGAGTAGAATAGTTGTTACCAGAGCTTGGGGAGTATGGGAAGGGCGGAATAGAGAGAGGTCAATGAATGGGCACAACATTACAGTTAGACAGGAAGGATATTTGGGGGTTTTATTACACAGTAAGTGACTACAGATGATAACAATGTAGTGTATGTTTCAAGATTGCTGAAGAGAAAATTTTGAATGTTGTCACCACAAAGAAATAATAAATGTTTAAAGTGATGAATATGGTAACTGTCCTGATTTGAGTGTTATACTATGTACACATTCACTGAAACTTCATGTTCTATACCATAAATATGTACAGTTATGTGTCAATTATACATTTTTAAAAAATTAAATTGAAAAAAGCATGTTATAAAATTCCATAAAATCTTTTTCTATGTCAACTTAAAATAATTGCTTTCAATTTATAGGAATATCCTCAATTATATTTATTTTGCAGTTATGAGTTTATTCTAGAATATATTCTTTGAGTTTTGTATTTTATAACTTAGAAAAGTTATTAAAGAATACATTAATTGAGGTTCTTAATCTTTTAACATCCATGCTTAGCATGGTGCCCTACAGTTAATGATTCTGTAGGCAGCATTAATTTTTAAGTAACATGACAAAGTACATGTCTAAAAACTGACGATTTCTGTTTTGGAGTTATTTTTTTCCTTCCTGTCTTTCTGACATACCTGCCTTGGACATCCACTAAGGATCTTTCATCACTTTCCCAGGACCTTCACAAGCTAGAATTTGCAGGGAGTATTGTAAAGTGTTCTGGTAATAAAATCAGAAAACTTATATTTGAATTTTATATTTATCAATTAATATTACCTCTACATTGTAGATAACTTACTAAAATTTCTTGAGAGTTGACATCCTTACTTATAGGGGAGAACAGTTAGTTGCTTTATGATTTTTGAGTAGGGTGATATTAATAATCATATTAATAATATGTACCATTAGTCAGCCCTTACCATGTCCCTGAGACTGTGGTAAATATGCACACTGTCTTATTTAAACCCCAAACAAATATATGTGTTTGGTATGACTTTTACATGCATGCTGTAGATGAGAAAACTGACAGAATTTATTTAAATTGTTTCAAGTCACAGGTCTAGTAAGCATTGGACATATAAAGCTAACCTGAACTACTTGATTCCAAAGTCCATGCTTATAGCCACCGCAATGTATATAAAGAAAGCCCAATGTATAGAAGTGTGAGATCTTTATGAATACTGAACTACAACAGCTGAGGCGCCCTTATCTTGCTGCATATAAAATATATGCCCTGAACTTTCTCTTGTAGTTTTTTATCTCTTCATAATTAAAACATTTTTCCAAATCTTGTTCCAAACTTAGAGATGTTTATTGCAACTTCTAGGGTCACAAATGGCTAATCTAATAAACTAATTCAGGGATGAAAAAATGTCAGAAATGACATAAATCTTGCATCATCATGTAGCACATTTTAAGCCAGAGTCCTGATAAGAAAGTGCCCTATATTTGGTCAGTGAGATTATTGTTAGAAATTCTAGGTAAAATAGAAGAAAAAGTAGCATCATCTGATACTGCTGAAGGAGATACTTTGAGACAACCATGGACTAGTGATACAACTTATCTCTTTGCATAAATACTGTGAAAATTATGTATTGACAACTATTGCAAAGGATTCAAATATCTGTATCTGTAACTGTATCTGTAAATAAACTTCTATATTGCAAAGCCTCAATAATTTAGAAGCTCTCAGTCAAGGGAAAAGAGAGAAAAAGGAGAGATATTTACAGAAATTTGGAGTACGGACAGTAATAGAATGTAATGAGAGCACGATGGAGGGAGATATTATCAGGGAAATATTTTGCTAAAGATGGCATTTGAGTTAAACTTTGCTGAATAAGAAGGTTTTAATCAAAGATATTATGGCATTCTGCACACTTGCATGTACAAAGCTTTTACAAGATATATAGTGCTTAGGAAAATGAACAACTCTTGGGATGACTGCCAAGGGAGGTTGCCAGTATTATTTAGGTTTATATTTCCTGAATCCCTTGAAAATAAATGTAAGCAGAAATGGTAGAATATGAGGTTCACATAACCTTGAGGTTTATATATACCTTGTGTATTGCCCTAAAAATAAAATAGGACTTCATCCTAATGTTAAGTAATAAAACTGATATCCTCTATTTGCAGTTTATAAAGATGATCCTAACACAAGTTTGATGATTACAAAAAAGAAAAAAAAAGTCACAAAACAGACATGAATAAATTGTTTGTGTCCTAATTTATTAAGAATAGTTTATCAGATACTGTATTAAGTAAATTATAATAGACACTACATTAGATCTTCATAATACATTTTAATGTAGTGATTTTTCCATTTATATAGATTTTTTTTAAAAAACTGAGACCCAGTAAAGTTAGTTAAGAGACCTGTGGTCAAGTAATGGTGGGTTCAGGAATCAAATTCAACTCTCTTAACACCAATCTTTTATTCTTTATCTCTTAGTAAAGGTAATAATCAAGGACTTAATAAATGAATAAACTACCCCAGGGAGAGCAAAGAGACAAGGAATTTGAGAGATATGAATAAAATGTGAATAAAATCAGGCAATTAAAAAAATATATTGAATTGCATAGCCTGTGATGGACTATTGCTTCAAGTAAAAATCAAAACTTTATCTTCTAAAACTCTGTCAGAGAACCAAGTGAAATTACTTGAAAGCACATTTATCCCAGAAGTAACTTGTGTACATTTCTTGCTTTAAAAATCGAATGAAAGGCTTAAAACACCAAATTGTAACTGAACATAAAAGAAAACCTCGAACATAAATTGCATAGTTAGTCAGAAATGTGGGTAATCAATATGAAGTGCCCTCTGGAAAAGATGTTAATAATGGCTAATAAAAGTGATTGCCAAGCAGTTTTAAATATAAAGTGCCATATAAGATTAATAATGACCATAAATATAATTATAATTTTTAATTGCAAAGCACTTCTCATATAAAAAATTCAGAGAATTATAAAGACATTAATACTGACAACATACTGAAAAGACAGTAAATATTGAATATTTGTAATGAATAATAGAAGGATCTAAACTCATGTACAATTTAATGAAATTAGAATAATACCTTCTCCTTTTTTTCTTCCTATATGTTAATAAACGTATGTCTCGAATAACAGGAAATATCCTTCTTAAAATACTGACATAAAGAGAGTCTATCTTTTTTTCTTCTACTTTGTCTTTTTATTTTCTCAACTTTATTATGTAAAAATTCAAAGATATCGGCAAACCCATCAGTATAGCAATATATCTTCATATACCACTTATTTATTAGACAATTATTAAAATATTTTACTATCTTTTTCTATATGTATCTATATTAATGATTCAATCTATCTGCAATCTTTGCTGATCCATTGGAAAGTGGTTGTAAATATCAAAATCCTTTACCCTTCAATAGTCTACCAAACACTTTTCCAAAAAAGGAGCATTCTTTAACATAACCACGCTTTTATTATCATGCATACAATAATAAAGTTTCCCAGTGTGATGGACATTCAATTTTCTCTAATTGTCTTAATATTGCCACTTATAATATGGGTTTAAATCAGGACTGAGTCAGATTTTATTCATTGTGGTCATCTGCTTTTTCCTAAACTTTGTGACTATTTTGAAAAAAATAATAAAGCTAACAAGGATAAAATGCAACTGCATTCTATATATATCTTGTTGTCTCCTCTTACTCTTTCCCAATTTCCTTTAACAGAAATTATGTCTAAAGCTTTAATTAGGTTCAGCTTAAATATCGTTAGCAAGAGTGCCTCATCGTTGGTGCCATGTGCTTCATCAGTAAGCACATATGTCGGATTGCCTCACTGTGATTGATGCTAATTTTGATAATTTGGGCACTGTATGAAGATCCCAATGCCCATCTACTGCATAATGTGTTCATGCTTTCTGCCTCAAAAGACAAGGAAATTCTTATTTTTCTACACCAATTTTCAGAAAAGAAATGATACGATAGTCGCAATGCTGTCCAATAAATTTAATCTTTTAATAAATATCACCACAGAGTCAAGTCTTCTGGTTTATATGATAGTTTATAATTATTTGCTGTTATTTTTGTTTTACTGCTTAAATTATCTCAAATGCAGCTGGTGGAAATCCTTCCCAACTGGGTCATGTACATTTTGTCACTTATCTGTTAGTCTCTGGGTATTCCTTTGCTCTGGTGCAACAAGGTGTCCTAGGCTTATTTTTCATTTTTCTTGATCTAGTTGTAAAATCAGGCATTTCTTCAATAAGGTATATAATATATAGTGCGCATTTTATGTAAGAAAAGATAAATAGGAATTTAATACGTAATTGTCTTATTTATGCAACAATAAAAACTGTGAAGAAGCACAAAGCAGCCACAATGAAAGTACGTACAGTATGATGGGCAAAATACGGTAAAAGGTATAGGTGTTGGAACAAAAATTTTCTGAGTATGTATTTTTGTATAGTTTGACTTTTATACAACATATTTTATGTGTATCCAAACAATAATATTAACTAAAAGAAAAGAAAAGCAAATCTAAAATGGAAAACAAATGAAATTAATTTAACTGTTATAAATTGGTAATGTACTGTCTTAAAACATATCTGCAAGCTCTTTGGTGATTCTCTCTTTAGAAGATGGATTCTAATTACACTTCTCCTGAATATGGGCTAATTTTGTGGCTTGCTTTTAGTAAATGGAATATGGAGGAATAGGCTAAATCATAAAAATTGGCACAACTTCTGGTTGTTTCTCTTTGTCCTGGGCTATGCACAGTTGAGGCCTGGGTCATCATGTAAGTTTACTTCCTTTGGACTTAATCATGGAACTTATTCTTTTATTTTTTATTCCTAATATTTCCCATGGTCTTACATGCGATGAAGTATTACATGAGATTGATATGCTATGTCAAACGAGTCTAGTGTATGCAGACACAGGCATTTTATTTCTTTATTTTGCCTACATAAAGATTTAATGATCTTACTATGTTGACCAAATTTGATTGGATTAGCAATAATGATGTGTAAATAAAACCATTTATAGGCTAGACACAAGATGTCCTGTAGCCTATAAGGTGACCTGGTGCAAGCATTTTTCCCATTAGAAAAAAACTTGTAAAATACTGTCTTAAGAAAGTTAGTTTAGATGCACAAAAGGATCGCAGACAATGCAGAGGCAAATTAAGTAAAAGGTAAATGTTAAAACAGAGGAAGTAAATAGAGAACGATATTTAGAAAAATCCAGAGGTAGGAGAAATTGAGTCGTAAAGCCACTAGGGTAGTAAATACCAGGTGTCCATTTGAAAAATAGACTAGAGAACTGGAACCTCAGCTGATTTAGTAAAATTACTGCTAAGACACTACAGTTAAATTCAAAATTTCAATGATATGCTTTGTTTGTTTGTGAGAATGGACTCTAACTCTTAATATACATGTATTTGTTTCCTTACATTTTTTATCTTTATCTGCTAATAAGTCCGATCCCTGGAAATAATCCGAATATGTATTTTGACCTTGTGAACTGAAAGACACTAACTAAAACAAATTCCTTAATACTCCATGGTTTTACACATTTCAACTCCTGCAATGTCTTATGCTGCCTGTCTCAGAACTGGAAATGTGCTATATGTCTCCCTAACTCTGGCCCTCAAATAGAGGAAAGGTTATATTTTCATTTATTTATTTATTAAATATTTATTGAGGAATTAATTTTACTCTAGGAACTTTGCTTTGGGATGACAATTCATATCTAATATGGGAAAAAATCAAGTTGCTATAATAATAAAACAGCCTGTTATGTGCTATAGTAGATCATGATTTTAATGATGTGGCATCCACAAGGTAAATAAACCTTTTTAGAAAGTCAGGAGAGGGTAATAGAAGCTATAAATTCACGCTTGATCTAAAGCAAATATGTAGGAAATAGATGTGCTTGTAAGTAAGTGGTAACTTAAGCATGGAACTTTTATTCTTTGTCAGAGGGATATTCATAGTTAAAGGTTTGTGAAAGGAGTATAATATTTTTACAGAATGGTGGAAAACCATGCAGTGTCTGCATTTTATGTAAAGAAAAATGACACTTAAGAAAAATAGAGGATTCAAATTATTTTAATTTGACTGAATAATACAGCTTTGCTTCAAAAAATACTACTGTTTTAGGTCATTTATACAATAAGGGCTAGTTTGTGCAGTGCGTTGAATTACTTGTCCCTCAATAGCTATGTATTTTTGTCAACATACGTCATAGTAGTTTTTCTGTAATTAAAGTTAAATTAGTTGATTTACACTAGTAGATATGGTATTTTCATGTTTATGTTAAATGTGCTTCTTTTGAATACTCTCTCATGGCGTTTTACAGACTTAACTGATTTCAGTTGACTATATTTGAGTGATATGTTATTGGTTTTGATTTTTAAAAAACCCTAAAATAATCCAGAAAAACACTGATAATCATAAACTTTAATGCCTCAAGATTTTGGACAGAGCGTAAAGAAAGTGACAGTTAAATGTTCTCACATGCTAAAAAAACAAAAAAAACAAAAAAACAAAAAAGATCCTAGATTATTTACACAGATTGTGATCACAAGTGGCCCTAAAATGCTTTTGAGACTTACATTCCTGCATCTCCTTCCAGGTTATGGATGGATGAAGACAACCATGAAGAAAGATTGACAGTAAAAGTTTCTTTGGAGGTTGGTTGGAAAACCATGAGTTTGAGGATGTGTAACCAACCATTCTCCAACTCACCAAACTTGCTTTTATCTAAAAGCAAATAGGAGAAGATGTGTTTTTAAGAGAGTGACCAATAGTGTATATGATCTGTACCCTGAAATTTGGAAGAAAAAGAATGGCAGAATTGGGACTGGACCCTTGATAGAAACATCTGAACACAGAAATGATTAAAACTGACTTTAATAGGAGAACAGAAAGAGAAAATTGAGATTCAAAAGTTTGGCAGGATAACACTATTTTCTCTTAGGACAGACTGAATATTGTGTAAGATGTTTGGGCATGAATCATTTTGAATGGATTTCAGGCCTGCCAGAGTAAGAGTTACTGGCTATAAGGAGATGCAGAGAGATGAGTCATAAGCAATCAGTTGGATAATTATACCAGAGAATAGTGAAGTGAAAAATTTTGATAGGTGCCTCTGAAGAATCCAAAAAGTTCTGTTGAGAGTAATAGTTTATGCAGTTAAAAATTTACATAAAACCAGTAAACTTCAAAGAAGAGATTGGTTGGCCTTGCCTTACTTGTTGCCAAGAATGATAGATCTAAAGTAATTAAGGTAGTATCAAATGGAATGGAATAGAGCTTAGAAATAGACTCATATATATTTAAAACATTTTATATCTGACAAAAGTTGCACAGTGATGTTGAGAAGGGAAAAGAATATTCAATAAATGTTACTGGAAAAACTAGGTATTTATTGGAGGAAAAAAAGAGAAAATATTAGACCATGACTACCTAAAGTTAGAGTCTCAGGGTTATAGAAATATATAAGAAAAAACTGTAGAACTCATAAGAGTAGGCTTGAGAAAGTCAGGCTGAAACTATTGTAGTGAAGATTTTCTTATACAAGAGCCAAAAAGCACTAACTACAAAGAAATAATGACTACATTTTTAAAAACTTGTGTTTATTAAAATATCCCATAAAATTTAAAAGAAATCACTAAATGGGAAAATATTTACAAGTAACTTGCAAAGTGCCACAATACATTATAAATTCTTACAAATTAAAGAGAAAGACAAAATTCATTAGCAAATTATAGGATATGTGGGCACAGCTTCAGCATGCTTAAACATCTCTGCCTACTGGCTCTTTGCAGCAGATTTCCCAGCACAGTGTTCGAGCTCTGCTAAGGGTCAGATTGCCTCCTTAAATGGGTCCCTGACTCCCCTGTCTCCTGAATGGAAGAGCCCTCCCGGCAGGACCAACAGACATCTCATACAGAAGAGCTCCAACTGGCATCTGGTGGGTGCCCCTGTGAGACACAGCTTCCAGACAAAGGAACAGGCAGCAATCTTTGCTGTCCTGCAGCCTCCGCTGATGATTCCCAGGCAAACAGTCTGGAGTGGGCCTCCAGTAAACTCCAACAGACCTGCAGAAGAGAAGCCTGAATGTTAGAAGAAAAACTAACAAACAGAAAGGAATAGCATTTAACATCCACAAAAATGATGTCCACTCAGAAACCCCATCCAAAGGTCACCAACATCAAAGACCAAAGGTAAATCCATGAAGATGAGGAGAAACTATCACACAAAGGCTGAAAATTCCAAAAACCAGATGCCTCTTCTGCTCCAAAGGATCACAAATCCTCACCAGCAAGGGAACAAAACGACAAAGAATAGGTTGACAAATTGAAAGAAGTAAGTTTCAGAAGATGGGTAACAACAAACTGCTCTGAGCTAAAGGAGCATGTTCTCACTCAATGCAAGGAAGATAAAAACTTTGAAAAAAGGTTAGAAGAATTGCTAACTTGAAAAAACAATTTATAGAAGAACATAAATGACCTGATGGAGCTGAGAAACACAGCACAGAACTTTGTGAAGCATACACAAGTATCAATAACTGAATCAAACAAGCAGAAGAAAGGCTATCAGAAATTGAAGATCAACTTAATGAAATAAAGCATGAAGACAATATCAGAGAACAAAGAATGAAAAGGAACAAACAAAGCCTCCAAGAAATGTGGGACTATGTGAAAAGACCAAACCTATGTTTGATTAGTGTACCTGAAAGTAACAAGGAGAAGGAAACCAAGTGGGAAAATACTCTTTAGGGTATTATCCAAGAGAACTTTCCCAACTTAGCAAAGCAGGCCAACATTCAAATTCAGGAAATACAGAGGACACCACAAATACACTCTTCGAGAACAGCAACCCCAAGACACATAATTATCAGATTCACAAAGGTTGAAATGAAAGGAAAAAAGTGCTAAGAGCAGCTAGAGAGAAATGTCAGGTTATCCACAAAAGGAATGCCATCAGATTAACAGCAAATCTCCCTGCTGAACCCTACAGGCCAGAAGAGACTGAGGGTCAATACTCAACATTCTTTTAAAAAAGAATTTTCAAGCCAGAATTTCATATCAAGTCAAACTAAGCTTCATAAGTGAAAGAGAAATAAAATATTTTACAGACAAGAAAATGCTGAGAGATTTTGTCATCAGTAGGCCTGACTTACAAGAGCTCCTGAAGGAAGCATTAAACACGGAAGGGAACAACTTGTACCAGCCACTGCAAGAACATACCAAATTGTAAAGCCCACTGATACTATGAAGAAACTGCATCAACTAACAAATGAAATAACCAACTAGCATCATATTGACAGGATCAAATTCACACATAACAATATTAACCTTAAATGTAAATGGATGAAATGCCCCAATGAAAAGACACAGACTGGCAAATGAATAAAGAGTCAAGACCTATTGGTGTGCTATAGTCAGGAGACCCATCTCATGTTCAAAGACACACATAGGCCCAAAATAAAGGGATGGAAGAATATTTATCAAGCAAAAAAAAAAAAAAAAGGAAAGCAGGGGTAGCAATCCTAGTCTCTGATAAAATACACTTTAAACCAACAAACATCAAAAGGACAAAAAAGGACATTACACAATGGTAAAGTAGCTAATGGTAAAGGAGTCAATGCAACAAGAAGAGTTAACTATCCTAAATATATATGCACCCAATACAATAGCACCCAGATTCATAAAGCAAGTTCTTAGAGACGTACAAAGATACTTAGATTCCCAAATGATAATAGTGAGAGACTATAACAACCCATTGTCAATATTAGACAAATCAAGAAGACAGAAAATTAACAAATATATTCAGGATTTGAACTCAGCTATGGACCAAGCAGACCTAATAGACATCTACGGAACTCTCCACCCCATATCCACAGGATATACATTCTTATCAGCACGACATCACACTTAATCTAAAATTGGTTACATAATTGGAAGTAAAACAATCCTCAGCAAATGCAAAATCATAACAAACAGTCTCTGAGGCCATAGGGCAATCAAATTAAAACTCAGGATTAAGAAACTCACTTAAAATTGCACAAAAGAACAACCTGATCCTGAATAACTAATGAGTAAATAATGAAATTAAGGCAGAAATACATACTTTTTTATTTAAACTAATGAGAACAAAGACACAATGTACCAGAATCTCTGGGACACAGCTAAAGCACTCTTTAGAGGGAAATTTATAACACTAAATGTCCACAACAGGAAGCAGGAAAGATCTGAAATTGATGTCCTAACATCACAATTAAAAGAACTAAGGAAGCAAGAGCAAACAAATTCAAAAGCTAGCAGAAGACAAGAAGTAACTAAGATCAGAGCAGAACTGAAGGAGATAGTGACACACAAAAAAAAAACCTTCAAAAAATCAAAGAATGCAGGAGCTGGTATTTTGAAAAGAACAACAAAATAGGTAGACCACTACCCAGATTAATAAAGAAGAAAAGAGAAAAGAATCAAAAAGATACAATGAAAATGATAAAGAGGGTATCACCACTGATCCCACAGAAATACAACTTCCATAAGGCAATATTATAAACAACTCTTTGCAAATGAACTAGAAAATCTAGAAGAAATGAATAAATTCCTGGACACATATACCCTCTCAAGTCTAAACCAGGAAGATGTTGAGTCCCCAAATAGACCAATAACAATTTCTGAAATTGAGTCAATAATTACTAGCCTACCAAACAAAAAAACAAGGCCAGGACCAGATGGAATCACAGCCGAATTCTACCAGAGGTACAAAGAGGAGCTGGTACCATTCCTCTGAAACTATTCCAAATAATAGAAAAAGAAGGATGCCTCTTTAACTCATTTTATGAGGCCAGTATCATTCTAATACCAAAACGTGGCAGAGACACAACAAATAAAAGAACATTTGAGGCCAATATCCGTGTGAACATCAATGAAAAAATTCTCAATAAAATATTGGCAAACCAAACCCATCAGTCCATCAAAAAGCTTATATACCAAAATCAAGTCAGCTTCATCCCTGGGACGGAAAGCCGGTTCAACATACACAAATTAATAAATGTAATCCATCACACAAACAGAACCAATGACAAAAACTGCATGATTCTCTCAATAGATGCAGAAAAGGCCTTCAATAACATTCAACACCCCTTCATGCTAAAAACTCTCAATAAACTAGGTTTGACGAAATGTGTCTCAAAATAATAAGGGCTGTTGATGACAAACACACAGCCAATATCATACTGAATGGACAAAAACTGGAAGCATTCTCTTTGAAAACAGGCATAAGACAAGGATGCCGTCTCTCACCACTGCTATTCAACATACTATTGGAATTTCTGGCCAGGGCAATCAGGCAAAATAAAGAAATAAAAGTATTCAAATAAGAAGAGAGGAAGTCAAAGTGTCTCTGTTTGCAGATAACATGATTATATATTTAGAAAACCCCATGGTCTCAGCCCAAAATCTCTTTAAGCTGATAAGCAACTTCAGCAAAGTCTCAGGATACAAAATCAACGTGCAAAACTCGCAAGCATTCCTATACAACAATAACAGAGAGCCAAATAATGAATGAACTCTCATTACAATTGCTAAAAAGAGAACAAAATACCTAGGATTACAACTTACAAGGGATGTGAAGGAACTCTTGAAGGAGAACTACAAACCACTGCTCAAGGAAATAAGAGAGGAAACAAACAAATGGAAAAACATTCCATGCTCATGGATAGGAAGAATCAATATCGTGAAAATAGCCATACTGCCCAAAGTAATTTATAGATTCACTTTTATTCCCATCAAGCTGCCATTGACTTTCTTCACAGAATTAGAAAAAACAACTTTAAATTTCATATAGAACCAAAAAAGAGCCCATAGAGCTAAGACAATCCTAAGCCAAAAAAAAAAGAAAAAAAAAAGAAGCTGGAAGCATCATGCTACTTGACTTCAAACTATATTACAAGGCTACAGTAACCAAAACAGCACGGTACAGGCACCAAAACAAGTACATACACCAATTGAACAGAACAGAAGCCTCAGAAACATCACCACACATTTACTACCATCTGATCTTTGGTAAATCAGTCAAAAACAAACAATGGGGAAAGAATTCCCTATTTCATAAATGGTTTTGGGAAAACTGGTTAGCCATGTGCAGAAAACTGAAACTGGACCCCTTCCTTATATCTTATACAAAAATTAACTCAAGATAGATTAAAGGCTTAAGTGTAAGACCAAAAATTATATAAATCCTATAAGAAAACATAGGCAATACTATTGAAGACATAGGCATGAGCAATGCCTTCATGACTTAAACACTAAAAGCAGTGGCAACAAATGCCAAGATTGACAAATGGGATTAATTAAACTAAAGAATATCTGCGCAGAAAAATAAATTATCATCAGAGTGAACAGGCAACCTACAGAATGAGAGAAAATTTTTGCAATCTCTCTATCTGACAAAAGTCTAATATTCAGAATCTACAAGAAACTTAATTAAATATTTGCCTAAAACTCTCTAAACACGTAATTTTCATGGGCAATAAATTAATCATACTTTTCAAATAAAAGCAGATTTAGCATCAATCTTCACTTTTAGAGATATCTATACTTTTAAGATAGAAATTTATTACATAATTTTTATATTATTATAATATATTAGAAGATCTGGAGTTTTTTTTGTTATTTTGTTTTATGTATTTATTTTATTCTTTTATTTTACTTTAAGTTTTGGGATACATGTACAGAACATGCAGGTTTGTTACATGTGCCATGGTGGTTTGCTGCACCCATCAAGCTGTCATCTAGGATTTAAGTCCCACATGTATTAGGTATTTCTCCTAATACTATCCCTCCTTTCCCTCCCCCCACCCCCTGACAGGCACCAGTGTGTGATGTTCCGCTCCCTGTGTCCATGTGTTCTCATTGTTCAACACTCACTTCTGAGTGAGAACATGCGGTGTTTGGTTTTCTATTCCTATGTTAATTTTCTGAGAATGATGGTTTCCAGCTTCATCCATGTTCCTGCAAAGCTCATGAATCTCATTCTTTTTTATGGCTGCATAGTATTCCATGGTGTACATGTTAAGACCTGTATTTGAGAATAAGAGACATCAGTTTCTTCAGGCTCTTTGTTGTCTCATTATAGTTAACCATTATATTGTCAATTCTGAGAAAAGCTCCTTGTCTCTGATGGACAAGAAGGCTTTTACAGACCCCAGTTTATTAAGGAAAATGCTCAGTGGCTATGCAGCTGTTTAACAGGCATCAAGAGCATGCTGTGGTCTGTCACCCTGTCTTTTCCATGCCCACAGGTCCAACTCCTAATAACAGTGGTTCGCACATAGACCTTCCTTCTATTTCATCTTTTTTCAAGCTCTCCTTTGAAAATAATTTTATAGTTCCTTTCAAAATATTTATTTTTAAAGATATAAAAATATTTATCATCAATAATCTCATAAAGGACATTATTTTTTAAAAAAAACTTGATAATTTTCCCTTTTCTACTCTCACCCGTTCTTCCCAGAAACTAGAAAAGCATGACTTAAGCAAAAGCCAAACAGAAATTTTCTTTTTATGGGTCTCGGAGCCTTAGAGAATCTGGGTTTTATTGCTAATTTCTTTTTTAAATTTTAATTGGTCTGTGCCGCTACGGTTAAATTCTTCCCTAAACATGTATGAAAGACAGAATTTAATTATTTCACACTTTAGGAGAATTATCCCAAGACATATCCAGTGTATTTTGGATCATTTGAAAATAATGAAATTTGTAAGTTAAGAAAATTAGATATTTAGGCAAACTGTTGATACCCTACTAGAACAGATCACAGTCATACACATTCACCTTAAAAGCATAAAGTTCACCTGAAAAAAGATTTATTCTTTTTTCTATAAATGTTTTGGTGTATTCATTCATAACAGCTTTATTTCTCAATTACATAGTTTTAATTTTCCACTTGGAAGATGACTATTCTGAATAAAAATTTATTTTCAAGATACTGTCCTCTGAATACTATATTTAAAAAATCCAATTAACTTGCACGAAATATAGTGCTCCAAGGGCATTCTTCTATTCAGAGGCAAAAACTATAAAAACAAAAATTTATAGTCACAAATGAAAAAGCAGTTGCACAGAGTTAATTTTTTCCTACTGATTTACTTTCTCCTACCAACACAGTCTCTCTTAACGTGTTCTTATTTACCTTTTTCTAGAACTTATAATTGAAGATTCAGATATTCTCAGCTCTTTTTTTACCCCTCCAAATCCAAAGCTGGACAGTTACCAGAGCATATACATAGAAGAGAAGAAACCTGTGGAACTTCGAGGACTTTCCTCTCTCACCTTTCCTATCTTAGTTGTCAAGCCTGAGCATTTTGTTTGTGTTTCTTATCAGCTAAACTTCTAAAGCAGTGGTTTACTATTTCAGTTCCTTCTCAAAAACTTGTGGTACAACCCAAATGCCCATCGATGATAGACTGGACAGGGAAAATGTGGCACATATACA